>NC_056732.1:264810563-264840852 GCF_019279795.1 Protopterus annectens | reverse complement strand
TTTTTTTATTATATTTGTGTCTGTTGTCATATAACTGTGTGCACAGGGCAGATTGCTGGATAGTGAGAGGTTCCCGGGTTAACACATGCAACTGCCTGATATGTGTGGCCCACTGCTGTACTCCGACATGGTCTAATTATGTGAGCATGCCCAGTTCAGACTGTCAATGTTCTGTTGCCTGACATTTGTCTCATTTATTCAAGTGTGTGAGCATGCCCAGTGTGATCTTTCAGTATGTTGCTGTCTGAGGTCCATTACATTTGTTGATGTATGTGTACATGTCCAATATTAACATTTTTACTGTGTGTGTTGAAAGTCAGGTTCTGTTCTTACTGTGGGACTCACCTTTGTGTCATAACTCGACAGGGATTATGCTATGTCTGCAGGGTTTCCATGGAATACTTTGCATAGACTTATCAACATTTCTTCATACAGGCTGACCACTGCAATGCTGTCATGGTTTAGTGGTTCAGTACTATGACTACAGTGCAGAGTATCCTGGGTTTGAGGCCCATAACTGTTTTATATTTTCATACTGAGCAGACCAGACTGCTTAAGGGCCAGTAGAGCAAATATGAGCATGTTGGCTTTTGTTCAGCTATGCCCTACTTAGGTTCATAGGTTCATACTAGGCTATCTGCCCTAAGGCATTTACAAGCCTAGCCAGAGTGTGTTTGGCTTTCACCACCCTCTGAACTGATTTTACTGTGCCCTTTTTAAGGTTAGTTTACTGTGCCTCTGTCTAGTAGTGACACCGAAGTAATCCCCGTGGTAAACCTACGATCTCCCATCCACTCGTCAAGATTCCTCTTGAAGAGAGTCAGTGAGGGGCTCTGCCTAACATGGACTGGGTTTCTATTCCAGAGTGAAGGGAGCCTCTGGGTTATGAATCTGTCCCTCCAGCATGTCCAATTTATTTCTGTGCTCAGGTTCAAGTCCCTTGAGCATGTAGCTCTAAGGGATTTGGATTTTCTGAGGTGGAGCATGCTCATTAATTCCGGGTTGGACATGGCTTTATACGTCAGGCATAGATCGCCTCTAAGAAGGTGGTATGCAACTGAGAAGAGCTGGAGTTTCTTTAACCGAGCATCATATGGCATCTGTTTGAGTCCCATGATCCTCTTTGTGAGGTACATTTGGGGTCTTTCTAGTTGCTGCAGATGTCGGGTAAGGTACATCCCAAATGGGACATTGTATTCAATTATGGGCCTGATGAGGGATGAATAAAGGGGCACAATGACCTCCCTCAATGTAGATGTGAATCCTTTCGTGATAAGGTGGGCTATATAGAAGGTCTTTCTAACCACTTTGGCAATGTGGTTGTCAAAGGGGAAATTACTGTCAACTTGGGGCCCCAGGTCCCTAATTACTTCTTCTGTACTTAATGGATTCCCACCTATGTGGCAATTTGTGGGCACTTTGTTTTTGCCAAAGGGTATGACCATACACTTTTTAGCATTTAGCTTTAGGCCATTGCTCTAGCACCAGTTATCCATCTCTATGAGACCCTTTTGGAGGATGCTTGTGTCAACTGGAGAGTCAATTATGGTGCCCAATTTGCAGTCATCTGCAAACCTGGTCAGCCACAGTCCTCCCGTGTTAGCCTGAACATCCGAAAAATATATGCCGAACACGAGAGGTCCCAGGACTGAGCCTTGTGGGATGCCACTTGTAACTGGTTTAGAGTCTGACATGGCTCCAGCAATTCTGACTATGTGGGTTTTGTCCTTGAGCCAGTTTGCAACCCATATTATGACATAGGGGTTTATATTTAAGCTGGAGAGCTTATCTATGATGCCTGAGTGGGGTATTGTGTTGAAGGCTTTTGTGAGGTCCAGGTAGGCTGTGTGGACTACCTTCCCCTCACCAATGGCCTTGGTGACTGTTTCAAAGAAATCAACCAGGTTTAAAAGGCAGGATCTGCCCTTAACAAAGCCGAATTGGGTAAGATCCAGTGTCTGTAGGTCCCCAATGTCTTTGTTTATGAGTTCCATGATGATCCTCTCCATAGCTTTGCAGACCAGGCTAGTCAGGCTTATGGGGCAATAGTTTCCAGGGTCCATAGAGGCACCACTTTTGTGGAGTGGGACCACTGTTGCTGTACACCATTCTTTGGGTACATATCCTGTAGTAAGGCTGAGACTGAACAGTAGCTTTATGTGGGGGTTTAGCTCTTCTTGGAGTTCATATAGGACGCAGCCGGGGACACCATCTGGTCCCATTGATGCTGTGTTTTTTGCTTTGGAGAGGGTGGCTCTCACCTGAGCATCTGAGATGTCAGGGAGGCAGCACTCTGCTGGGATAGATATTTGCTCTTTAGGGGGGGGGAGGGGGGGACGTTTGCACTGAACCTGTCTGCCAGGATGTTGGCAATGTCTGTTGGTACAGTGTATTTTTTGTCATTTTGGACCAACTCTGAGCATATCTGGGAGTTGTCACCCAGGTTCCTAACATAACTAAAGAAGGCCTTGTGATTATCTTTAGTGTCCTGTGCAATTTTTCTCTTGAAGCTGGCCTTGGATAATTTTATGAGGGATCGTAGTTTTTTGCTAGTACTGATCAGAGATGCGTTCCCTTTTAGGGATTTTGCTCTATCATGTAGTAGCATCCTCCTTCTGTTGTACAGCTTATTTATGGATGGGGTCCACCAGGCAGGATGCCTGCCTTTGGTTGATTGGGTCTTGGTTTTGTTTGGGATAGCATGATCCATGCATTCCTGAAGGTGTCCATAGAATGTGTTTATAAAGGATTCTGCAGTTTGAGCCGTAGTTTCCACTGGCCCAAGGGCCTTGAAGGATTCCACCTCGGTTTTGAGAAGTGTGACGTTAGCTTTTGAGAAGTTTTTTACTGTGGTTTTCTGGGCTGTGGGTGGGATCAAGATGTGGATATCCAGTGAGATTGATTTATGGTCCGATCTTACCAATGAGGGGAATACCTCTGGTATGGAGCAGAGTCCTCATGTTGGTGATGACCAGGTCCAGTATGTTATCCCCTCTTGTGGGGGTGGTGACTAGTTGTTCCATAGCATTTGAGTTTATAAATTCTAGGAACCTTTGGGCTAGGGAGTTGGGGCTTGAGTAATGCTCCCAGTCAATGGGCAGGATTCACGATGGCTTGCACGGAGTCTAAGAGTAGAGTAAGACTCCATGCAGACATCATGTCCGACGAGCGATCCAGGAACAGCCTGTAGGGGTGTGTAAGAGAGCTCCTAAAATGGCTCTTACACGGACAGGGCTGGGATATGCAAATCACCTCAATTGTAGGCAAAAGGCATGCAAATGAGGTAGATTTGCGATTCAGGAAACCCAAACCTGTCCGAGTAAGAGCACTGTTATTTGCAGAAATGTACTCAGTTGACAACTGAGTACCATTCTGCAAATAGCAAAACAGAGTCATGACAGCTCCAAATAAAGGTTGCATCCAGTGCAGGAAGCATGCCAATGGCCAAATATATGGCCATTAGAAATGTTCCCTGATGCAAAATTAAAATAAAAATAATTTTTTTTGCCGATTTCCGATGTTTAAGCATAGCGCAGTGCCGCGCAAATGGGCTGCGCTCTAAAACACAGAATACTACAAATTAAAACCCACAAATGTGGATTTTATTGAAAGTGGTAATGTACAATGCAAGGGAATGGCAGGCTGAAATCAAGATGGCCACCGAGTAGAGGTTGCTAAGGGGGGATGCTCAGTCTAAGACATGTAACCAAACATTAGTAGGCAATCCTATGTAAATGAGTGTTAGGATAGTGAATCGCTAGTTTACATAACAAATGAGCACAGTCAGTGGAGTGTAGGAGTAGGATATGGGGAGTAACAGAGTAGAAGATAGGTGACATCATGAGGGGGGAATGTATGAAAGAAGTGAAGCTCATTGGAGCAGAGTGGCATGTGTCCGCTGTCATTTAGACATCATGGAAAGAGGTGTGTCAAAAGGTAGGCTAGGGAAAGCCAAGAAATGGAAGGTGTATGCCGTGGATAACACCAAAGTTTCTTGCTGAGCGAGTATGTGCGTGTGTGTGCACCTGTAAACTCGAGTAAGACAGAGTGTGCACGTGTAAGCATGAGTGCATGTGTTTAAGCCGGAGTAAGCATGTATAAGGCTGTTTAAAGAGTTGTAAGCGCGTTTGCGCTGGTGTGCGAGCGTTTTAACCTGAATAAGCAAATTTCAGTCCATGTAAGCATGTGTGCGCGCGTGTTAGCAGCTGTGCGCGTGTTTGCGCTTGGGTGCGCGGCGCTCTCCCCTGAGGAAACAGAAAGGAAAAAGGAAGCACAACAAATAGTAGGAAGCTACCAGGGAGTACTAGCAGAGCTAGCAGGTGAAAACAATCAGAATCAGGCAATTACACAGGCAGTACACTAGCCCATCCCAGCCTAGCACTTAAAACTCTGCCAACAACAGTCCATTATGTTTCTCACAACAGACACTGCAGTAAGCTAATAGAAGTGAAAACTGAAAAAGCTTTACTGAGACAAAGAAATGTTAGGGGCTGCCATTGCTGTTATAAGGCGACATATGCAACATGCTGAGGGTGGTGACAATGGAAATGCTGCTGGACAACCCAAAGTGAGGAGATGGAGAAGAGTGTACAGGCCCAGGGTAACCTACCAGGGGCTACATGAGCTGGAGATAGTGGAGCGCTATAGAGTGGACAGAGACCTCCTGCAGCAAATTGTTGAGCTGTGAAGGCCACGCCTCACACACAAAACCAACAGAGGGGAACCCATCCCAGTGGAAACCAAGGTATGTGTTGGCCGAAGAATACTAGCAACAGGTACCTTCCAGAGACCAACTGTTGATATGATGGGGATATCACAGGCATCAGCATCCAGGGTACTACACCAGTTCCTGGATGCTATGTCAGCACATGTCAGTGATCATGTATATTTCCCCAATTCCCGTGAGGTATTGGCCAGCAATATGCGTCTCTTCCAGCAAATAGTGGAATACCCTGAGGTAGTGGGTGCAATACACTGTACGTACATACGCATCAAAGCACCAGCTGGCGAGCAGGGTAGGGTCTACTTCAACCGCAAGGGCTTCCCCTCCATCAACTGCCAGGTCATGTGTGATGCCCAGGGCATAATACTGAATGTGTGTGCAGGCTGCCCTGGAAGCTACCATGATTCCCATATCTGGCATCTGACGCAGCTGTACCAGACATTTGCTAATGGGGACATCCCACATGGTCACCTAGTGGGGGATGCTGGCTATGCACTGAAGCCATGGCTGATGACACCCATCAGAATTGCACACACACCTAAACAGGAATGCCATAATGAGGCACACGCACAAACACGTAATGTAATTGAGCGTGTGTTTGGGCTGTTCAAGTCATGGTTCCAGTGCCTGGACCCATCTGGTGGAGCCTTACAGTACTCACCAACTACATGTACCTAAATTGTCATGGTATGTGCTATGCTACATAATATGATCCTGCGAAAACAGCTGCAGCAGGACCAGCATAGGTCTGGGCCAAACAGCCCCCCACCATTGCCAAGGCCATCACAGGCAGAGCGTGACTCGGAGGAGGAACAACCTGAGCCTGCCCCAGTAGGCAGAAGGAGGGGTGCCCATTATGCTTTGGCCTTGGCAAAGAGGCAATGCATAGCACATACACTGGCTCAGTAGGAACTCTGGAAATGATACCCCTCTCCGACTTGCACATAAAGTAAAAGGGATGCCTACGTTGACACTACCTGCTTCCAAACATGTGCAGGGAGTGTAGTATGTGCATCCGACATAGGCAGCCCAGCAGCACCACCTAAGGCATGAATGCCATGTGTTAAGCAATATAAAGCAGTGCTAAACAGCAATTACCACCATGTAGTATATGCAAACAAAATTGCACACACCAACTAGCACAACTGTGGTCAATGTTGAGTAATATTGGGCAACGTCCAGCAATGTTGGTGAATATTGAGCAATGTCGGACAAGCCTGGTCTAAGTAGGGCATAGCTGAACAAAAGCCAACAAGCTCATAGGTTCATAGGTTCATAGGTAGATACTAGGCTATCTGCCCTAGGGCATGTATAAGCCTAGTCAGAGTGTATTTGGCTTCCGCCTCCCTATTAGATTAGCCTACTGTGCCTCTGTAAAGTAGGCCACAGAAGGTACCCTTTTAAGATTAGTTTACTGTGCCTCTGTCTAGCAGGGACACAGAAGAGATCCCAGGGGTGAATTTGTGATTTCCCATCCACGCGTCCAGATTTCGCTTGAAGAGGGTCAGCGAGGGGCTATGTCTAACATGAATTGGGATTCTATTCCAGAGTGAGGGTAGCCTCTGGTAAATGAATCTGTCCCTCCAGCATGTCCTATTTATTTTTGTGCTGAGGTTTAGGTCCCTGGAGCGTGTAGCTCTAAGGGACTTGGATTTTTTGAGGTGGAGCATGTCCATTAATTCTGGGTTTGACATGGCTTTGTACATCAGGCATAGATCGCCTCTGAGTAGGCGTTAAGCAACTGAGTAGAGCTGGAGTTTCTTTAGTCGAGCTGCATAGGACATGTGTTTGTAGCCCATGATCCTCTTGGTGAGGTACTTTTGGGGTCTCTCCAGTTGCTGCAGGTGTTGGGTAAGGTACATCCCAAAAGGGGCATTGTATTCAATTATGGGCCTGATGAGTGACAAGTAGAGGGGCACAATGACCTCTCTTGATCAAGATGTGAACCCTTTCGTGATAAGGTGGGCTATATAGAAGGTCTTTCTTACCACTTTGGCAACGTGATTATCAAAGGAGAGATTACTATCTATGTTGGTCCCCAAATCTCTAATTACTTTTTCCATACTTAATGGATTACCACCTATGTGGTAATTTGTGGGCACCTTGTTTTTCCCAAAGGGGATGACTATGCACTTTTTAGCATTTAGCTTGAGACCGTGGCTCTGGCACCAAGCATCCATCTCTGTGAGACCCTTTTGGAGGATGCTTGTGTCAGCTGAAGATTCGATTATGGCCCCCAGTTTGCAGTCATCTGCGAACTTTGACAGCCATAATCCCCCCGTGTTAGCCTGAACCTCAGAGAAGTATATACCGAACAAGAGAGGTCCCAGAACTGAGCCCTGTGGGATGCCACTTGTAACTGGTTTGGATTTGGACATGGCACCTGCGATTCTGACCATGTGGGTTCTATTTCTGAGCCAGTTTGCAACCCATCTTGTGATATAGGGGCTGATATTTAAGCTGGTAAGCTTATTTATGATGCCCGAGTGGGGTATTGTGTCGAAGGCTTTTGCGAGGTTCAGGTAGGCTGTGTGGACTACTTTGCCCTCATCTATGGCTTTGGTAACTGTTTCAAAGAAATCAACTAGGTTTAAGAGGCAAGATCTGCCCTTAACAAAGCCAAATTGGGTAGGGTCCAGTGTCTGGAGGCTCCCAATGTCTTTGTTTATGAGTTCCGTGAAAATACGCTCCATAGGTTTACAGACCAGACTAGTTAGGCTTATGGGGCAATAGTTTCCGGGGTCTGTTGTGGCACCACCTTTGTGGAGTGGGACCACTGTAGCTGTACGCCAATTCTTTGGGTACATATCCTGTAGTAAGGATCAGTTTGAACAGTGACTTAATGTGAGGGTTCAGTTCTTCTTGGAGCTCGTCTAAGACACAGCCTGGGACACCGTCCGGTCCATTAGATGCTGTGTTTTTTGCTTTGGAGAGGGCAGCTTTCACCTGTGCATCTGTGATGTCAGGGAGGTTACTTTTAGTTGGGATAGGCATTTGCGCCTTTGGGGGGGAAGGGGGGGGAGAAGTTTGCGTTGAATCTGTCTGCCAGGATGTTGGCTATGTCTGTAGGTTTGGTATATTTTGTACCGTTATGCAACAATTCTGAGCATATCTGGGAGTTTCCGCCCATGTTCCTGACATAACTAAAGAAGGCCTTGTGATCATCTTTAGTGTCTAGGGCAATTTTTCTTTCAAAACTGGCCTTTGATGATTTTATGAGGGATCGAAGTTTCTTGCTAATACTGATCAGAGATGCCTTCCCTTTTTGGGATTTTGCTCTGTCATGTAGTAGCTTCCTCCTTCTGTTTTATAGCTTATTTATGGCCGGAGTCCACCAGAACGGTCTCCTGCTTTTAGAGGAGTGAGTCTTGGTTTTATTTGGGATAGCACAATCCATGCATTCCTGCAGGTGCTCATAGAATGTATTTGTAAAGGATTCTGCAGATTGGGCTGTATTATCCTCTGGTCCAGGGGCTTTGAAGGATTCCACCTCAGTCTTGAGAAGTGCAAAGTTGGCTTTTGAGAAATTCTTTACAGTGATTTCCTTGGCTGCGGGTGGGGACGGGATATGGATGTCCAGGGAAATTTTTTTATGGTCTGATCTTACCAATGAGGGGTTTACCACTGGTGTGAAACATTGAGTCCCCATGTTGGTGATGACCAGGTCCAATATGTTGTTCCCTCTTGTGGGAGTGGTGACCAGTTGTTCCATTGTGTTAGAGTTTATAAATTCAAGGAACCGTTGGGTGAGGGTGTTTGGGCTTGAGTAGTTTTCCCAGTCAATGTTTGGGTAGTTGAAGTCACCCAATAACATAGTGTTTGGAGAGACCTTCATATTCTCCAGTGTTCTCAGGAATGCCAAGTGGGGTTCCTGTAATAGGGAGGGTGTTCTGTAGCAGGCTACAAACTGAAAGGCAGTTTTGCCCCCTGTTAGTTGCACATGGATGGTTTCCGATGCTTCGTGCAGTGCCACTAACCTGGAGGTGTAGGTATCTTTGATGAATATAGATACTCCCCCTCCTTTTGTGCTTCGGTCCGAGTTTTGCGGCCGAAACGCATGGTATGAGTTATAACCTGGTAGTGCTGGGGTGCTCTCAGGAGCCTTGAACCAGGTTTCTGTTACTGCACATACATCGATTTTCTCCATACTGAGGAGAGCCTCCAGTGCATGCATCTTGAGGTTTAGACGTCTGGCATTGAGTAGCATTACCTTTAGTTTTTTTATCCTTGGGTTGTCTATGGAGGTGGGTTTGTCCTTTGAACCTTGCCTAAAAAAGGCACTATGGGGGTGGCAAGAGCCTTGGCCAGTATATGAAAGCCTAAGGGGACAGGTGCAAGCCGTCCCTAGCGAAACAACGTGGCTTGTCGAGCATGTCATCCCAGGCTGACAGACACTGGATCCCCTTTGAATGACACCAACACTTTAGCCAATAGTTGAAACTGATCATTTTGTCTTTATACTGTGGCATCATTCTTGGTGAGGGCAAGATGCTACTCAAGGTCAGGGTCATACCAGCCTGGGCTACATGGTCAGATAGCTCCTCTATGTCTCTTTTCATGTAGTCCAGGGAGGTATGACTCAGGTCATTCACACCAGCATGGACAATGACGGAGTCATACTCGTACTTGCTTTGGAGTGACCTGAGTGCTTGCGTTATGTGGCGGATCCTGGCACCCGACAGGCAGCTTACAGTGACCTTCTCCTTATTCAGTCTGGTGAGCGGGACGTCAGTGTGCCGGACAATAGAGTCCCCTATAACAAGCGTATTTGGTTTGTTGTTTGGCCTTAAGGGCTGTGACTGTGAGGCACACTGATTTTGTGAGATATGTGATTCGTGGGTATTGTTGAGGGGTGGCTGTTGCTTGGATATCTGCTTAGGAGGTCTTTGCTGTTTAGGCAGATTTTTATTTAGAGCCTCCGTGTATGTTTTTGTGTGTTTATGTGTTGGGTATGCAGATGCAATAGGTCTGTGTGAGACTGGATTTGTGGAGTGAGTGGTTACCTTTTCCTCCTGACTGACTGTGCCAGTCTTGGGTTAAGAGAGCTCTGCCTCCAGTTTGGCTGTATAACTGCATCTCTCACATGTATTAGAGTTTGTTGGAAGGAGGAGAGGGTTGTCTGTGTACATAAGGCAATTGTAACATTGCCTCAAAATTCCCAGATTCACCAGCTGGACTGGAGAGTAACCTTGAAACTGACCCTTGGACATACCATATTAGTATAGGGAACCGTTTTTTTACTGATCAGATTAGGGAAGGGAAATGATTTTTCACTTGATCAGGAAGGACTAATCGGGAGCCTAATACTTATGAGAAGGCAAGGAGAGTGTAGTGCTTTAGTTAGTTAGTGTTTCCTTATAAGAGCTGAGCAAGTGCAGGGTTTTAGAAAGAGAATAGAGTGATTACTTAGAGAGTATGAACAGTTCTAAGGGAAAAAGTGAAGAGCAGACTTTGTGGAGCCTGGAATAGTTTAAACCTGTTTAGGCGCCACTGCCCGACGCTGCTCAGTGCACAAAACCGTGCAAAAAGAGAGTTGTAGGGTTTTAAGAGAGAGAGATCAAGGAGTTTAGAATTGACCCAAAATGGCCAATAAAACTACAGCTTCTAGGTAGTAACCACTCCTCCAGGGACAGGTAGGCTGTTCAGTGTTAAACACTCCCACTGGTGAACACAGAGACTTCCCTTTAACCTAAGCAAGCACTGGCCTTCTAGAAACTTCCAAACAGTTCAGAACAGCAAACCTGTAACTGAACTTTCTTAACTTTCAGAAAGTGGGAAAAAAGCAAGATTTGTTTTTCTTTTTGTTGTAGTTTAAAGGGAGCAGAGATACACAAGCAGCAAAATAATCACAACAGTGCAATAAATGACCCCACACTTGAGTGCTAGGTCAAAATCAGGTAAAATGCAGTTTTTAGAGAAAAAAACAATTTTAATTAAGTGCAACACAGGAAATGCAGTAAACAGGCTATAGATGTGTTCCAAGTACTGTTACTGTTACAGATATAAACTTTAGCAAGCCGGAAAATGCCAAAAAGTAGGCAGCAAAGCAGTAAAACTTAACAAAAAATCAGAAGAAAATACTTAAAATCACAAAAGTGGCTCCTTTTCTTCTCTCAGCATTTTCTCCCTTTGGTAGGTGCTTCAGCAACAACTAGCAAACCTGAAAAGATGCCAAAACCACGAGGCAGCCGGGTTTTAAGAGAGACAAATCAAGGAGTTTAGAATTGACCCAAAATGGCCAATAAAATTACAGCTTCTAGGTAGTAACCACTCCTCCAGGGACAGGCAGGCTGTTCAGTGTTAACCACTCCCACTGGTGAACACAGAGACTTCCCTTTAGCCCAAGCAAGCAATGGCCTTCTAGAAACTTCCAAACAGTTCAAAAAAGCAAATCTGTAACTGAACTTTCTTAACTTTCAGAAAGTGGGAAAAAAGCAAGATTTTTTTTTTGTTTTTTTTCTTTTTTTTGTAGTTTAAAGGTAGCAGAGATACACAAGCAGAAAAATATTCACAACAGTGCAATAAATGACCACACACTTGAGTGCTAGGCCAAAATCAGGTAAAATGCCATTTTAGAGAAAAAAAACTATTTTAAATTATGTGCAACATAGGAAATGCAGTAAACAGGCTCTAGACGTGTTCCAAGTGCTGTTACTGTTACAAATATAAATTTTAGCAAGCCGGAAAATGCAAAAAAGTAGGCAGCAAAGCAGTAAAAATTAACAAAAAATCAGAAGAAAATACTTAAAATCACAAAAGTGGCTCCTTTTCTTCTCTCTGCGTTTTCTCCCCTTGGTAGGTGCTTCAGCAACAACTAGCAAGCCTGAAAAGATGCCAAAACCATGAGGCAGCCGGGTTTTAAGAGAGACAAATCAAGGTGTTTAGAATTGACCCAAAATGACCAATAAAACTACAGCTTCGAGGTAGTAACCACTCCTCCAGGGACAGGCAGGCTGTTCAGTGTTAAGCACTCCCACTGGTGAACACAGAGACTTCCCTTTAGCCCAAGCAAGCACTGGCCTTCTAAAAACTTCCAAACAGTTCAGAACAGCAAATCTGTAACTGAATTTTCTTAACTTTTAGAAAGTGGGAAAAAAGCAAGATTTTTTTTTCTTTTTGTTGTAGTTTAAAGGTAGCAGAGATACACAAGCAGCAAAATAATCACAACAGTGCAATAAATGACCCCACACTTGAGTGCTAGGCCAAAATCAGGTAAAATGCAGTTTTTAGAGAAAAAAAATGATTTTAAATTAAGTGCAACACAGGAAATGCAGTAAACAGGCTCTAGATGTGTTCCAAGTAGTGTTACTGTTACAGATATAAACTTCAGCAAGAAGGAAAATGCCAAAAAGTAGGCGGCAAAGCAGTAAAACTTAACAAAAAAATCAGAAGAAAATAGTTAAAATCACAAAAGTGGCTCCTTTTCTTCTCTCAGCGTTTTCTCGCCTTGGTAGGTGCTTCAGCAACAACTGGCAAGCCTGAAAAGATGCCAAAACCACGAGGCAGCCGGGTTTTAAGAGAGACAAATCAAGGAGTTTAGAATTGACCCAAAATGGCCAATAAAACTACAGCTTCTAGGTAGTAACCACTCCTCCAGGGATAGGCAGGCTGTTCAGTGTTAAGCACTCCCACTGGTGAACACAGAGACTTCCCTTTAGCCCAAGCAAGCACTGGCCATCTAGAAACTTCCAAACAGTTCAGAACAGCAAATCTGCAACTGAACTTTCTTAACTTTCAGAAAGTGGGAAAAAAGCAAGATTTTTTTTTCTTTTTGTTGTAGTTTAAAGGTAGCAGAGATACACAAGCAGCAAAATAATCACAACAGGGCAATAAATGACCCCACACGAGTGCTAGGCCAAAATCAGGTTAAATGCAGTTTTTAGAGAAAAAAAAAACGATTTTAAATTAAGTGCAACACAGGAAATGCAGTAAACAGGCTCTAGATGTGTTCCAAATACTGTTACTGTTACAGATATAAACTTTAGCAAGCTGAAAATGCGAAAAAGTAGGTGGCAAAGCAGTAAAACTTAACAAAAAATCAGAAGAAAATACTTATATATGCTTAACAGGCCCTTAAGCAGTCTGGTCTGCTCAGTATGAAAATATAAAGCAGTGATGGGCTTCGAACCCAGGATACTGGACACTATAGCCAAAATACTAAATGACTAAACCATGACAGTATTGCAGAGATCCACCTGTATGATGGAATGTTGATAAGTCTATGCAAAGTATTCCATGGAAACCCTGCAGGCACAGCATAATCCTTGTTGAGTTATGACACAAAGGTGAGTCCTGCAGTGAGAACAGAACCTGACTTCCAACACACACAGTATAAATGTTAATATTGGTCATGTTTGCACACATCAGCAAATGTAGTGGACCTCAGATAGCAACATACTGAAGGGTCACACTGGGCATGCTCACACACTTGAATAAATGAGACAAATGTCAGGCAACAAAACATGGAATGGTAGAACTGGGCATGCTCACACACTTAGGCCATGTCTGAGTACAGCAGTGGGCCACGCATATCTGGCAGTTGCATGTGTTAATCCAGGAACCTGTCACTGTACAGTAATCCGCCCTGTGCACACAGTTATATGACAACAGACACATCTATAATTTAGTGGAACCCTGTCATAATCAAATATGTTCTGCAGATACCAAAGTTGTTCATGGAAACTGGTAAAGCAAAGATGGTAAAGACCTGCTAACAGTATCAGCAATAAACATTGTGCATCATGAACATTACCATAGGTTCAGAGGTAGATACTAGGCTATCTGCCCTAGGGCATGTACAAGCCTAGCCAGAGTGTGTTTGGTATTCGCAACCCTGTCAGATTACTACACTGCGTGTGTGAATAGTAGGTCACACAAGATAGCCCATGTACATTTAGGCTAGTTTGCCTCTGTCTAGCAGGGACACAGAAGATATTCCAGGGGTAAATATACAATCACCCATACAGTCGTCAAGATGTCTCCAGTAGGTGGTCAGTGGGTGGCTCTGCCTACGTGAAACTGGGATTACATTCTGTAGTGAGTGGAGCCTCTGGGATAAGAATCTGTCCCTCCACAATGTCCTATTAACATCTGTGCTGAGGTATATGTCCCTGGAGTGTGTAGCTCCAAGGGAGTTGGATATCCTTAGGTGGAGCATGTCCAGTGATTCTGGTTTGGGTATATCTGTAAACAACAGGCACACATCATATCTGAGTAGGTGGTAAGCGACTGAGTAGAGCTGGAGTTACTGCATCTGAACCATGCAGGGCATCTGTGTGAGTCCCTAGATCTGCTTGGTGAGGACCTTCCGTGGCCAGTACAGTTGCTGCAGGTGTCAGGTAAGGTACACCCCAAATGTGGCATTGTAACCAAGCATGGATGTGATGAGTATAGGGGCACAATGACCTCACTCGATCTAGATGTGAAACCATATGGGATAAGGTGGCCCACATAGAAGGTGTGTCCAACCACTTTGGCAACGTGAATGTTAAAGGCGACAGTACAAACAAGTCATGTCCCCAAACCCCTAACAATTCCTACCGTATGTAATGGAGTACTACCTATGTGGTAATGTGTGGGCATGTTGTTACTCCCAAAGGGGATGACTATGCAACTAATGGCATTTAGCTGTAGGCCATGGCTCAGGCACCAGTCATCCATCTCTGTGAGACCCTGATTGAGTATGCATGTGGCAGCTGGAGAGTTGATCATGTCACCCAGTTTGCAGTCAAGTGCAAATATGTTCAGCAATATTCCCCCTGTGGTAGCCTGTATGTAAGACAAATATATACTGAACAAGAGAGATCCCAGGACCAAGCCGTGTGGGATGCCATGTGTAACTGGTGTATAGTCAGACATGGCACCTGCAATTCTGACCATGTGGGTGCTATCCCTGATCTAGGTATCAATCCATTGTGTGAGACATGTGTCCATATTGACGCTGGTGAGCCTATGCATAATGGGCCAGTGGGTTATTGTGTTGAAGGGTTTTGCAAGGTTCAGGTAGGCTGTGTGGACAGCCGTCCCTATGTTGATGGGCCTGTTAGCCATTTAAAGAATACAAACAGGTTCAAGAGGCAAGATCTGCCCACAACAATGCTGAAATGTGTAGGACACAGTGTCTGTAGGTTTCCGATGTCTATGGGTAGGAGTCCTATGACAATATGCTCCATAGCTTTGCAGAACAGGCTACATAGGCTTATAGGGCAATATTGTCTGTGGTCCGTTGTGGCACCAACTATGTGGAGCGGGACCACTGTCGCAGTACGCCATTCCTTGGGTACATATATTGTGGTAACTCCGATATTGAACAGTGATGTAATGTGAGGGTTGTGTTTGTCATGATGCTCGTGTATGATGCAGGCTGGGACACCATCTGGTCACATTGATACTGTGATGTACGCTGTGGGGAGGGCAGCACTCACCTGTTACTGTGTGATGTCAGGGAGGTTATACTCTGTTGGGATGGATAGTTGCTCCTTACGGGGGATGGGTGGGAGATATCTGCACTGAACCTGTTTGCCAGGATTTAGGCAACACAAGTAGGTTCAGGGTAGGTTTAGTCAGTATGCAGTAACTCACAGCATATCAGTGAGTGTCCACCCAGGTTCCTGACATAACTGAAGAAGGTCGTGTGATAGTCCTATGTGTCAGTTGCAATTGTCTGGTAGAAGCAGCCCTTAGAAAAGTCCACGAGTGATTGTAGCTGTCTGCTAGTACAGATCACAGATGCCTTCCCAGTTTGGGATTCTGCTCGATCATGTAGTAGTGTCCTCCTGACATTGTACAGCTTATTAATGGCTGGGGTCTACCAGACAGGTCCCCTGCCATTGTAGTAGTGGGTCCTGTTGTTATTTGGGATAGCACAATCCATGCAGTCCACTAGGTGTCCATAGAATGTGTATGTAAAGGATGCAGCAGTGTGAGCCATATATGCCACTGTCTCAGGATCTCTGAAGGATACCACCCTGCTTTGGTGAAGTGAGATGTTGGCTCATGAGAAGTTCACCAAGATTACCCAGGATGGGTGTGTGGAGGGTATATGTATGTCCTGTGAGATACATGTATGTTCTGACCTTACCAATGAGGGGTATATCGCTGGTGTGGAACATAGAATCCCCATGTTGGAGATGAGCAGGTCCAATATGTATTCCCCCTTGTGGCTGTGCTGACTGGTTGTACCAAAGCATATGAGTCCACAAATTGTAGTGACTGTTGGGTGAGGTTGTCGGGGCTTGAGTAGTATCCCCAGTCAATATTTGTGTATATGAAGTCACACAATATAATGTTGTTTGTGGAGACCTTCATATTCTCCATAGTTCCCATGAAAGCCGAGTGTGGTTTCTGAGTTTGGGAGTGTGTTCTGTAGCAGGCAACAAACTGAAAGGCAGTATTGCACAATGGTGGTTGTATATGCATGGTCTGTGATGCTTTGTGCAGTGCCACTAACCTGGAGGTGTGTGTATCTATGATGTATAAGGATACTCCCTCTAGTTGTGTTGTCTGTTCCAAGTCTTGTTGTCAGACAGCATGGTATGAAACATAACCTGGTAGTGCTGGTGTGCATAAGCGAGCCTGAACTAGACGTCTGTCAGTGCACAGATATTGCTCTCCTCCATACTGAGGAGAGTCCTGAGTGGCCACAATATGAGGTTAACACAACTGTTGTTGAGCAGCATTACCCTTAGTTTCATTTAACCTGTAACGTCTATGGAGGTGGGTTTGTCTTCTGAGCCCTGCTTAAAAAAGGCACTATGGTGGTAGCAAGAGCCTTAGCCAGCATACCAAAGTCCAAGGGTGACAGGTGCAAGCTGTCCATAGTGAAGCTACGTGGCATGTTGAGCATGTCACCATATGCTGACAGACACTGTATCCCCTATGAATTCAACAAATCTGTTAGCCAACTGTTAAATGTGATATGTGTGTCCGTATACTGTGACATCATAATTGGTAGATGTAAGATGCTAGACAAGGTCAGGGTCATGCTGGTCTGGGCTACATGATCAGAGTGTGCCTCCATGTATCATGTCATGTGGTCCAGGGAGTAACGTCTGAGGTTACACACACCAGCATGGACAATGATGGTGCCAGTCTTGTACTTGCTTTGGAGTGACTTGACTGCCTGTGTTATGCGACAGATTCTGGCACCCAACAGACAGCCCAAAGTGACTATTCCCTTGTCAGGGCTGGTGAGTGGTACGTCAGTGTGTCTGAACATAAGTGTCGCCTATTACAAGTGTATTAGGTGTGTTGTGTAGCCCGAAGGGCAGTGACTGTGTGGCACACTGACATTGTGAACTTTGTGATATGTGGGTATTGTAGTGGGTTAGCAGGTGTGTGTGTGTCTGCTTTGGAAGTCTCTGCTGCTTAGGTAGAGTACATTTACAGCATCCGAGTATGTCAATGTGTGCTAATGTGGTTTGTGTTCTGTTGCTAGAGGATATGTGAGACTGATATGTGGTGTGTGTGGATACCTTCACCACCTGATAGACTGTGCCAGTCATGGGTCAAGAGAGTTCAGCTCCCTGTATGTCTATATAGGTGCATCTCACACATATATCTGAGTTTGTCGGGAGGAGGAGAGGGTTGTCTGTGTACATGAGGCAGATGTGACATTGTGTCAATATCACAATATCCACCAGCTGGACTGAAGAGTACACACAAAACCAACCCTGGACATGCCAGGATATTATCATGACATATTCTGTAGCCTGATCACAAAGGATCAGTAGGGTGTTAAGCATGTAAAACAGTATAACAGGGATTAGTGCTCATGTTCGTTAGTGTTTTGTAAAGAGGAGCTGAGAAGGACTCCAGACTGACTCATGACACCTCCTTCAGCTATGTCATAAATATCAATGTACACCCATATATGTCCTGAGTCAGGGCCAACTGTACCTGAGTGTCAATGCTGAAATCATGACAGACAGGTCCATATGTACATACCCATCCCCCACTGACAATAGTCCACATCATCATACCAGGAGATATCACATGTAGAATGGATGAGCAGCTACCCCCACTGACAAAAGCATGGCAGCAGGTGGAATACATTGATTCCCAATATGTGTCATGCACAAACTACAGAACAAACAGATCATGCACCTGAACAGTCAGCTGAGCTGCACCCCCTACACAGGATGTGGAACCGTTGAATGTGTCACAGCTACATATGGCACTCTCCACAAGTGTTGCTGCACAACACACCATGGGAAGTCAAGTCCAGTACGCCTATGAGGTCTGATCTGCAAGGTCATGGAGTCCATCATGGTTGCAGTCATAAACAGAGCTATTGGAAGCTGACACACACACAACCCTACCAACTGTGGTATGTTCATGTGCGGATCATGGTTCCCAAACATGCTAGACTGTTTGCAAGGCAGCCACCCAGGACATACATCAATGAACACATCTACACATGTGTCACATAGACTTTGAATAGCCCTTTATCAACATCTCAGACACATGTAGTATCCACAAAACCAAGAAGCTGTGCATAAATATGTGTTGACATATGATGGAATGTCAATGTGTCCACAGATAGATCACACAAGGTAAGGATTCTGAGGTCATGTTCAAGCTGTTGACACCTGCTGACCCACATGGACCATACCTGGAATGGCATAAAACAAAATGTACACACATCACCATGTCCAGTCTGATTATGTCACCATCCCATAACTACAGCAGGAGAAGAAAAATCAGCCAGTGAAGCAAATAGCGTGCCATGTTAATGCATCTCTTTCCAGTACCATAACGTAGTTAGGTAGGGGTTTGAATCCTGCAAACTGTTTGTGTGTGTTTGTGTGCAGTTGCCTTTGAGAGGTGTTCCGTTTTTGGGGACTGGGAAAACTCAGTAAAGGAGGTACATGCCTCTTTGTAAAGTCTGATGATGTCACCATCCTACAAATACTGCAGGAGAAGGGCAACCAGCCAGTAAAGCAAATAGCACGCCGTGTTAGTGTGTTTCTCTGTAGTTTCATCATTATAGTTAAATAGGGGTTTGAATCCTGCAAACAGTGAGTATATGTGTGCAATTGTCTTTGAAAGGAGTACCCTTTTTGGAGACTGTGAAAACACACTAAAGGAGGTACATTCCTCTTTGGAAAGTCTGATGATGTTACCATCCTAAAAATACTGTAGGAGAAGGGAAAACAGCCAGTAAAACAAATAGCGTGCCGTGTATGTGTGCAGTTTCCTTTGAGAAGTGCTCCCTTTTTGGAGACTGGGAAAACTCAGTAAAGGAGGTACATTCCTCTTTGGAAAGTCTGATGATGTCACCATCCTACAAATACTGCAGGAGAAGGGAAACCAGCCAGTAAAGCAAATAGCATGCTGTGTTAGAGAGTCTTTCTCTAGTATCATAACTTAGTTAGATAGGGGTTTGAATTCTGCAAACAGTGAGTAGGTGTATGTTTGTGTACACTTGTCTTTGAAAGGAGTGTCCTTTTTGGAGACTGTGAAAACACACTAAAGGAGGTACATTCCTCTTTGGAAAGTCTGATGATGTCACCATCCTAAAAATACTGTAGGAGAAGGGAAACCAGCCAGTAAAGCAAATAACGTGCCGTGTTAGTGCGTCGTGTATGTGTGCAGTTTCCTTTGAGAAGTGCTCCCTTTTTGGAGACTGAAAACTCAGTAAAGGAGGTACATTCCTCTTTGGAAAGTCTGATGATGTCACCATCCTACAAATACTGCAGGAGAAGGGAAACCAGCCAGTAAAGCAAATAGCATGCTGTGTTAGTGCGTCTTTCTCTAGTATCATAACTTAGTTAGATAGGGGTTGGAATTCTGCAAACAGTGAGTAGGTGTATATTTGTGTGCACTTGTCTTTGAAAGGAGTGCCTTTTTTGGAGACTGGGAAAACACATTAAATGAGGTACATTCCTCTTTGGAAAGTCTGATGATGTCACCATCCTACAAATACTGCAGGAAAAAAGAAACCACCAGTAAAGCAAGTAGCGCACCATGTTAGTACATCTCTTTTTAGTATCATAACATAGTTAGGTATGGGGTTTGAATCCTGCAAACAGTGAGTGTGTGTGTGTTTGCGTGTACGTATGTGTGCAATTGTCTTTGAAAGGAGTGCCCTTTTTGGAGACTGTGAAAACACACTAAAGGAGGTACATTCCTCTTTGGAAAGTCTGATGATGTCGCCATCCTACAAATACTGCAGGAGAAGGGAAACCAGCCCGTACAGCAAATAGCGTGCCGTGTTAGTGCATCTCTCTCTAGTATCATAACATAGTTAGGTAGGGGTTTGAATCCTGCAAACAGTGAATGTGAGTGTGAGTGTGTGTGTCACTGTTGGTCAACGCAGTGTGACAACAGTAAGTGCATTGCAGACATCAGGTATCTGCGTGGCAAATATATATGTGTACATGTCCCCTCAATCAGTACATAGGTGTGAAGCCTGCATACTACATGAATACATTTATTTCCATTGACAGATTGTGCTGCTGCTTCTCAGATCGTAGGTCACATATGGCGTGTTCTGTGGCCAATGTCATCTGTAGCACACACACCCATGACAGTTACTTAAGAGTAGTGTGAGTGAGGGTATATGACTGGGGTAAATGTCAGACATGGTCATACGCAACAAAGTCTGCCAAGAATGGACAGTCTTTATAGGTGTACAACTGCCTTGTGGATATGCAGGCCTCTAATGTCTTATGTGATACACCACAAAATACCTATGGATATGTGGATACCAAGGAACACATGACATAACATGGGTCTGTATGTACACAATGGTACCTGACATACATGATGAGGGCTACCACTTGTGTGGTACTGATGGGATAGTATGTTTAGTACATGAGGATGACTATGCCATAGTTGGCTTACTGCTATACAGCATGTATCACACAACAGGTATCTGTCTGTATGATACCCTTGTGTAGGATATGCGTCCCATCCAGGGAATGCATTGTAGGCCAATCCATGCATTCCCAGATTTGGATGGACACATCCCTAGTGTGTCTGCATGTACCTAAGGGGGCTATATGACAGACAGGTGTGGTCACAGTAATGGGTGGCGGTCATCACCACTGGTTAATGTTATAGTGTAGCACCGGAAGGATCCAATTGATACTAGGTTCCCTACTACTGTGTGTCATTTGTCAGGACATCATCCAATGATTGCTTATAGTCATGCTGTTGAGGTTGTGTATGCTACCAGACCACAAATCATTGACTGATATTAACGATATCACCCGCAGCATAGTGTCAACCCATGTCATACACACATCTACCCATGTTAGTACATAACTGTAGTAGAATGCATACTGACCATTGAAAGATGCAATGAGATGTTAACAATGTGTACGACAGGGTATGCCACATGTCCCATGTGTCCACTATACACGTACATCCAGACAGTGCGCACCCACCATGTTCACAGATGTACACTTGCTAATCTGTACTGCACACATCACACACATACTGTCCACTCACTAACACATGCTGGCAACAAATCACACATCAGCCAAGTGGCACATGGGTGGACAATACATACTCAGACCTAACAGTGGTGTAAACAATGCTCAATTGACAATTAGAGCTTTGATGCATAATGTCTGCTCAGATATACCTACAAGGATGTAGTTACACTTCCTTGTTGACAACTTGCTATTATTGCTACACTGCTATAGTGTCACCCTGTGCATCAGCACCATGTTAGCCTGTCCCTCCATCAATAATGCAGATGACAGGAGGTGGCACAGGTATCATCATATGCACAGGGTGTTTTGTTGTTTGCCAGAGCCTGACATTGACCCATCCAATCAACATGTCTGTGTGTGTGTGTGTGTGTGTGTGTGTGTGTGTGTGTGTGTGTGTGTGTGTGTGTGTGTGAGGGATAACAGTACAGCATGGGCCAATGTTGATGTAATGTGTGTGTGTATGTGTGAGCCCTAGTTGTTTGCTTAATGTGTGTGTGTCTGCATGCACACAGCTCCACCTCGTGGTTGCCATATATGGTGGTTTGTGGGACAGCCGCAGACTGTACCTGCTTGGCTGTACAAATCACTGTCTCTGGCCACGGACACAGTACCTGTGCCTGGTAGGGATGATACGGACAGTATCGGGTACCAACCCTGACTGGGTACTGTCATCAGTGGCAGAGGTATGATGACTGGACCCATGTCCCTGCTGTGACTGGCCAGAGCCACGTGCACGTGGTCTACTGGGACGGACAATGGACAGGCCAGTCCCAGCATTTCTGGGGCTGGTACTGCCACTACAGGAGCGGCTGTAAACTGTGGGCCATCCGCGACCACTGCCAGCTGTTGCTGTTGCTGGCATGCATTCGCGTCAACGTCACAACCATCCCACATTGTCCTTGATCGAGGAAGACATGTTGTGGAAGGCATCTATTGTCTCCCCCCAATGTCTATCAATGACCTTGGTGTATGTCCGGATGGCACCGGCAAGGTCACGGATGCTGTCATTGATAGCGGTGTAATGTGCCCTCTACGCCCTAAGTCCCTGCCTGGTGTACCATTCCATACATGCCTGAGCCTGCATTACAGCTCAGAACATAGTGGTCATTGTAAGACCTGTGAGGGCACACCTGCCAGGGGCAATACGTCCAGTGGTGCTCCCCCTAGAACCCCTGGACCTCCGCCTATGTGGTACCATTCTGGGTCTACAGCTATGGCTGCTGTGAGGGGATGCAAGTGCCATGGGTACCACACTCTCCTGGTCAGTCCCAACTGTATGCTGTCCCTCCCCTATGGCCATTGGTGGTGAGGGATGTAATGGCAGTATGAGTGTGTGCATAGATGGGGTTGAACGTTGTGTACTGTCGATTGGCGGACCAATGACAGACCCTGTCAAATCTCCCTGTGCCAAAATACATGTGTCATAATCAGCACTATCCATGGCAGTGGCTTCAGGTCGCCTGCCGCTTTCGCCAACCCCTACCTCAGCACCTGTGAGAGGAAGACAGGAAACACACGTTACAGTCTGCACATGCACACATGCACACATGAACACATGCACACATGCACACATGAACACATGCACACATGAACACATGCACACATGCACACAGGAACACAGGAACACATGCACACTCCTCACTACAGCAGATACACACACACAACAGAAATCCAAATCATACTCAATACTGGTTGAAGGTGGGTGACAGTATCACAAGGCAAACAGTCATGTCACATGTGTCAGCATGCAGAATAAGTGTTGATCAAGCCCATGCAGTGTGAGTGTAGACAGCCATAGTTAATGACAGTGTATATGGCTGTGGTACATGTGTGTAAATGTTCAGTGATTGCCTACACCCTGGAACACAATGTGTACAAGGACACGGCATTTTTGTGCAAGTATTATAAGCTCTGCAATGTCCTGTGCACCATCACACACAGGTATACATACCATGGCTGCATGTGTTATCTGTGTGTCACATGGATTTCCATGTCTGATTGCAATGTCTGTGTCTGTAGCAGATAATTGTGGACACAGGTGTAGCATATGCATGTTATGTACACACACAGGACGAGTGGTGCATGTATACGTGATGGGATACAAATCCTGGACATGGCCATTGTAAAATTATGGGGTGTAGTACCATTAGCCATCATCATCATGCATCATGTGGTCACTCAAGGCCAATAAAGTGTGCTAGACCACCGCCTAGCATGCTGTACCTGAGCTGCAGTGCCGTGGCTAAGTTCACAATTACACAGCCATGTTGCACAAGGGTGTGTGAGGTGCCCAATAGGGAGCATTGCCTAACATGACTGCGTTATGTGTTGAGGAGTGTTGCACAGCCCCATGCTAGGCCCCTACCCCTCAGGTATATTATGTGTGGTGTGTGGATGACATGTGGGATACTGAAGTGTGACCTAGCAGCGGGTGTCCGGTTACACTATGTGTAGCATGTTGAGGTGTACTGCGTATGACAAACGTGTTATGTTGTGTACATGTGTGTCAGCTATGCCTATCCAATGTGCAGTACAGTGTTGCCACATTTGTGTCTGATGCTCTGTGCATTGCATGTAACTGAGGCAGCTACTGACTTTACTGTGATGTTTCACATCTCACAGCAAACATGCACAGCATGCATTATGCATAGGTGTGTTATGTGTACATGGCCTACACCTCACCTATGACATGCACAGTTCAATACCAAGTTTAAAGTGTTAACACACTCACCAGCATGTATCTTCTGCCTGCTGTCACACCAGAGGGACCTGCAAGAATATGACAGAGTTTGTCTGTGGCCACAACTGTGGCATTGCTACTGTGAGTGTGCTAAACTACAGTAGAACAACAGGCATAGGTGTACAGATACTATTCAAATTATCAGTATTGCACACAATAGGCAGCACAACTGCTAAACACAGTACACATTTCACATATGCATAATCTAACAATACAGGTAACAGTAGCCTACAGCTAGGGCATGTTACCTGCATGCTCCATGTCACCATGCTGGGTGGCTCTGGCCACCATGATGACACATGTGTGATGTTGTTGCTGCTGTAGGCCAGGAGCCACCACACTTAGCAGCAGTTTCTCCACTCTGGTGAGGGGGGGATGTATGGCCACCCCACCACCTGTGGCAAGCTGTTGTCTGTGGATATCAGACGCACGCTGCCGGACATGTCTAATTAATTCACTGCAGTGATGGCGTACCTGCTCATATGTCCGGTTATGCATGCCTATGTCATTTACCTGATGAACAAGTTCTTGCCACAGTGCAGTATGCTCCTGCTGGTGCTGGCTGGCCCTGGAAAACAGCAAGGCATAGTGCTGAACCAGGCTGTGGTGGATTTCCTGTTCCTCTGTGGCTGTGTAGGAGGGATTCCTGTGATGAGCCATAAGCCTGGAAGACAAGTAAAAGATATGTGTGAGCAAGTCATGTGGCACACTTAACATTATACAGTACAGATATCAGTTAACTGCCATATATAGCATCTGTTCGTCTGTCAGAGGATGCACACATTCAATACAACATATCAGTGCTCAGCCCACAACTGTCTGACAGTGCCTGCCATACTCCATATAACACACCAGTATACACCAGTACTCGGTACACTGTTTGGGATCCAATGCACAGCCTTGCCAGGGGGGTACATATCAAGCTAATGCATGCAGAAATATGTCATCCATTGCAATGAATGTGAAGTACAGTTACAGTATAACCAGTAACCCACCCTAGTCATTGATGCCATACCCCTACCTAACATATGTGCTCACTTGTTAATATAGCTGGCATACTGCTGTAACAGAGTATACATGTTGCTAGGTACACACGCCAACCCTGCATCACACATGTGAATGTGGACATGGTACAGGCATCATTACACACACATCAGACATTCATACAACACATAAATGTATGCTGACACCAATGAGCATTTCCTGTGTACCTTACAGTACTGTGTGCCCTTACTTACAGATACCTATGCCTGAGGTATGTAATCTGTGCAGACTACAGGAAACACACAAGACAGTGTTACCAGGGAATGTGAACATACACCATACTGTGCTGTTTAGGCCTACAGCTTCAGGTGGTACAACGGTTCAAATGTCAGCTGGATTCACCAGAAGTACCACTTACTGAGCATACATGTATGCTTCAGCCTATGATGGGACACCACAGTTGTACACAAGGAACTACATCACAACATATACCATCCTACTATGTCTGTATCCCAATAACTGACACATCTTACTATGGCTTCACACCTAGGACACAAATGACCATGACAGAAACAACCTCACACAAAGCTATCACACCGTTACAGACCTTGCACACATTCACTGTCACACTCATTCCACCTCACATAGCAGGTATTGCACTGTGTACATGTCTGTGTGCATTGTGTCACAAGTAGGTAATACACTATTGGCCCTGGGGCCTACAGCAGGCTAGCCATATTCTACCCTGGCCTTTGACACACATGTAATTAAATTTCATTTCCTCCTGTCAACTGGATACACAGAGGTGATTCACAGGGCGTGTTACCTATCCCCCAGACAATCATCATGGGTATGTATGACATCTCTGAATAACACTGAATGACACAGCACGGCAACAACATAAAAGAGTAAAGCTGGTAAGGAAGGCAGCCACAAAAAGTCCTCGGCTCGGACACAAACCAAATGTTTATTACGCAAAAAAACAGACAACAATACATCCAAGGTTAAGCACTTTCATCTGACTCCCACAGACTTCTTCAGAACATAGGAGTACTGCTACACTTTCAATTTAAACACATTTTGGTGCCAAAAGCCACTTCAATCAAGGAATTAAAGGTGTAGGTACAAACTAGGTGGATAAATGAATAAATTGTTCAAAATACACCCTAATCTTAAAAACAAGCTATTTCGAAAATACCTGTCCTAATAAAATGAGTTGCCACCTTGGGTGAATAAATAATATTTACACAACAAAGGAAATTTGTGCAACAAGAAAGTTAATTAAAAGATATCATAAATGTGTGAGTGTGAATGTATATGTGAGGAATGTGAAAAGTTAATATATATATGTAGATACCATAGTATTGCTAAGAAATGATGAAATGATGGTATGTCTCCAGGAGACTGATATTTAGTAAAAACCTTCCCCGGGATTCATGAACCTTGCGCCAGGCGCCAGCATAGCGTCGGCGTTATAAAGCCAAATATGGCCACCGAGCGATTCAGGTATGAAGCAATCCCATCGCGGCACTACCGGACCTGCGCCGCCCCCGGCGTAGGTATGCTAATCACACTGTGTGCGGTATTGCACCATGCAAATGAAGGCAAATAGCGATTCACGAAGTGGGGCATGCGTAAGCGTAGACGCGGCAATGTAAACCGAAAAAAATGGTTTACATTTACCCAAACATGACCAAGGAGTAACGGAAGGCTGTCAACATCAGGTATCATACAGGTGCAATATGCCAAAGGCGAAAGGCACCGAGAATGTCCAAAGAAAACATGCACAGACTGTAAATAATGACAAAATGTCGTATGTAGAAACCACAGCAGAACCCCCGGATATGTGTACAGAAGGTGCAAAGCAATGAAATAATATGACAATGTCCTAAAAGAGCTGTATCATACACATCAGCTGTACAGCCACCACACACCATAGTATGTATGGAAAGCCCAACCCCAGCGCAAGGGTTGTCAAGGAGTGGTGGCAGTGTTCAGCGCCGTAACCATGTATTAGCAGTCAATGCCATGCAAATGAGGCAGATAATAGTGAATCGCAAAGCTGGCGCCGGTGTAAGGATGGAGCAAACGGCGCAGCGGTACTACACCGAGGAGTGGCCTACACGAGATACATGTCAATCGCAGAGGGTGTGCCACTGTAGGAGGAAGCATATTGGAGGCCAGCAAACCTGGGCTGTACAATGCACATCACAGCAGCAGGACCGGCGTGTGAGGAAATAGATGCGCTGAGAGTACATAATGCGCACAGATGCATGTGCACGAGGATGACTATGTTCCCCAACACAGTCATGTGACGGCCTCCCCGTCAACAGCCACGGATATAGGAAGGTAATGCGGAGAATATGAGGAAATGCGGAAGCAGTGTAATTGAAGCCGTAATGAGCAATCAACACCAATCAATCCAGGAAGGGCAAACGGCGGCAGCCGACAACTCTGTATGCAGACTCCTGCATAACGGGAAAGGGGAGGCATATGAATGCAAAGATAGTAGGGTATGTAGTAGAAATGCAAAGAACAAAGAACCGAAATAGCACAGCCAAGTACAGAGGTAGCATAACTGCGGCTGCAGATAAAATGCATCATATGCCATGTGCCTGCAGGATGCAGTAATGTAAGATGCAAAGCTAAGCCAATGCAGGCAACTGTAATGTAACACTAAAGGCAATACCGTTGCAGTTGCAACCGTAAAACACCGAAAATACTCCATGGATACGGCTGCACAGACACACCCAATGACATCACCGGGTATACAGCACAACAGTATAAAGTGTGAATGCACACAACACACAGCGCGATTTCCCAAACACCGCACCGTAGGGTGTAAACACACGGGGAACTTTTAATATGTATATGGTGGGTGCCGCCATGGCCGTGATGCATAGGTATGTGGCAGAGACAGACGGAGTTGCGGAGGACAGTGCCGACAACTACCGTAGGCCTCACAGGAGAAGGAGAGTGTTCAGACCAAGGGTGACCTACCAGGGGCTGCAAGACCTGGAGATAGTAGAGCGCTACAGGGTGGACAGGGACACGTTACAGCAAATAGTGGAGCTGTGCCGGCCACGCCTGAGAACAAGAGACAACAGAGGGGAGCCCATCCCAGTGGACACAAAGGTATGTGTGAGCTTGCGAATACTGGCTACAGGTACCTTTCAAAGGCCAACCAGGGATATAATGGGTATCTCACAGGCATCAGCATCTAGGGTACTACACCAGTTCCTGGATGCCATGTTACTCATGCCCATGAGTATATAAACTTCCCCAGATCTCAGGAGGAGTTGGCTAGCAATATGCGCCGCTTCCACCATGTGGCACAATACCCGGAGGTACTGGGTGCGATCGACTGTACGCACATAGAAATCAAGTCACCGCCCGGGGAGCAGGGTACACGCTACATAAACCGCAAGGGATACCCCTCCATCAATTGCCAGGTTGTGTGCAATGCGCAGGGCATTATCATGGATGTGTGTGCTGGCAGCCCTGGAAGCTTCCACGACTCCCATATCTGGCATGCCTCACAGCTGTATCAGGTATTCGCCAGGGGGGACATCACACAAGGTCACCTTGTGCGGGATGCTGGCTATGCACTGGAGCCGTGGCTGATGACACCCATCAGAAATGCACACACACACATGCAAGAACGCCATAATGAGGCACACGCACAAACCAGAATAATCATAGAGCGTGTTTGGGATTTTGAAATCACGGTTCCGGTGCTTGGATACATCCGTGGAGCCTTGCAGTACTCTCCAGGCACATGTGCCCACATATTCATAGTATGTTGTATGCTACACAATATGATTCTGCGGAAACAGCTGCTGCAGGGACATAATGGTGTAGGGCCACCAAGCCCGCCACAACTGCCAAGGCAAGCACAGGCACAGAGCGTTCAGCGCCATGAACACGCTGTGCCAGCCCCAGTAGGTAGACGGAGGTACCCATATGCCTATGCCCTGGCAAAGAGGGAACGCATAGCACATACTTTGACAGTGTACGCCCCATGGACTGACACCTCCTTACCTGCACACACAGTGAAATGGACGCCATACAAACATGTCCGCCCGTAATGTGTACCGTATGGCCGGACCTATGTGTGACTCCAACAAAGGCACCGCCCAAACACTGCACACCCAATAGCCAGCAGAGCATGGAACGCCAACACCTCACCGCACGCCTGTTCTACAGCACACGGCGTAGCCGTATGCTGCCACTATCGCCGCAAGTCGACCACATATGTACTTATGTGCATACACAGATACGGAAATAGATATCAGTACACATGTATAAATATATGTACGCATACACAGATATAAAGTACAACAGGGTAATATGGAACCCAGGCATGCAAGTTCACAGATAAGTAAGACGCAAAATCTCCACATAGTAAACATAGTGACCGACAACCCGATCATCCGGGAGGGTGGGCAGAGCAGGTAACGCCAGCCATGGAAATGTCAACCTGCATCAACACATATCCGCTTGTCGGGATGATCACCAGTCCACGGTACAGTAACGGGATATGTGCGTGTCATATCCTTAGGATATGAGTGCGGAGATACACGCCGCCGCCGGCGATGCGGCCAACGTAGGTATTGTGTTCAACCGTCGGTCTGGCGGCAAGCATACCAGTGAAGTGTACGTCATTATGAGGAACGTACCTCATTTGTGGTGTAAAACAGTTCATGTTCCTCGCAGTTCCTCAAAGTTCCACATTGAAAATGTCTGTCAAACATCCATTGTTAGGAATGTATTTAAATGACATCCTGGTAAATAGAAATTAATCATAGTAATTCATGAAAGGTTCTTCACTGTAAGTAAATCAGCATATTTTAATCATCCTATGACCTACTTAGCTGAAGTTGTTACTATGCCATTACTATGTGTTTCACATTATGCCCATTTGTTCCACATTACTAATGTGTGTGTTCCTCATTTTGGAAATAGAAGGTTGAGAGCCATGGCGGCAATATGTGTATGTGTGAGGTGCCATAGCCAACAGGAGATGCAAAGGACGCATGTACAAACCATGACCGTATGTATGGCGGCCATAAGGTAGACTCAACACGATACGTCGGCAACGTTACACAGCATCAGGCATGTACGGCGAAAATACGAATGTGCTATCCCGGCACCGATCGTGAACACTTACGGTCCCGTAAATACCGCTGTGTGTTCCACGACCGTTAAGTAAGCAAGCAGCACACGAATAGGAGGCTACCGGTAGCATACAGGCCGTCCCAAGTATAGGACCACAATCACCGTAACTATCAGTGACAAAATGCCAATGGATAGTAGGCACGGACAAACATCCGCAGATATATAACCGATGTGAAGGAGGAATACGTGCAGGAAGCACCGCACCCATCGGGCACCACCGCC
>NC_056732.1:264798674-264810063 GCF_019279795.1 Protopterus annectens | reverse complement strand
AAAATGAATGACAATACAGAAAAAGGAGAATGAGCATAATGTGTTTTATGAAAAAATATTTTTAATAAAGAGATATCAGAGAAAGATCTCAAGAAGTAATATAAGAATATTTGGCTTACCGAAGGTATTAAGGATCAGATATGGTGAAATTTCTATCTTCTTGGTTGCCTCAAATTTTGGAATTACCAGAGGCTTCTCATATGGTTTTAAAAGGGATAGATCATTGGCAATGTCTAAAAATAACAAGTCCAATTTTACTAGATCTGTAATTGTAAAATTTCTTTCTTCACATGACAAAGAACTGGTTTTAAAAACAGCTTGGGCAAAATCACCAATCAAAATAAAAGACAAAATCATTAGATTTGATAATGATTATTCCCCAGCTATAATCTCTAAAAGAAAATTATTTTTACCTTTACTCAAACAACTTAAGAAACATCAAATTAAAGCTAGCTTTTTATTTCGAGCAAAACTAAAAATCTTTTTTCAAGATGGTCAAAAAACCTTTGAAGACTTGGATACTGCAATTTTATTTATTAAAAACAATAAAATAATAGAAAGAATTGAAGATATGGAATGGGCTTCCACTAGTCTCAAAAGAAATGCTGAGAGCAACACTTGGAAAACATTTGATTCTAAAAAGAAGCTAAAGAAATGACTTATACACATAAGGTCATTTAAACTTTTTGGTTTTGGGATACTTAACTTTGGATGATAATCTTTTTGAATATGTTTCTAGTTATAAAGACCCTATAAATCAAGGAAATGAATCTGGATTTACAGGTGAGCTATTTAATTTTGTTTATTGTAACATGTGTTGTTGTTTTGTTTTATTATTTTCTCTTTGCCTTTTAATGATATCTTGCTCATAAAAAATGGTTGTGGTAATGTAACGTATTTCGTTTGGCTTATTGGTTTTGTACTAATAGTCTATAGTATACATCTAGTGTTTGTTTGTTCTGATGATTTGGTCATATTATTCTGTCAGATGTCTATAGAGGGTTGCCTCTGGTGTTATCTTTCTTTGAAGCCATATACTTTGGATGCCGTGTAGTGCTGGTTAGATATGCTCGATGCTTGATGTGCATTGAAAAGGGTAAGGGCATGTGGAGAATGGCTGTATGTGTTTTATTTTCTTTTTGCTGGTGATTTGGTGTTGTTGGTTTGGGAATGGTTATGTACTTTTTGGACTTGTTTGTATGTCAGTCGGTGCTGTTGCTTCTCTGGTTGATGTGTTGGTTGCTGCCCATATGCGATGGTGAAGTGTTCTTTGGGTTTGATAGATAAAGTGGCATGAAAGGTAGTGTTTGGAGTATGTTGGTATTGATTTTTTGTGTTTATGCTTGGTAAGGACAGCCGTTGCTAGCTAGGATTTCTTTGTATTTATTGTTTTAATGTAGTTGGGAAAAGCTGGGATGGTGACTAATGTGGTGGCTGGTTTTTGGCATAGTTGTGTGCTTTGACTATTTTCATCTGAATGGCTTGCTTTGGTGTTAAGCTCTCGAGTAGCAGTTGTTTTAAAAAATGAAAGAGAAATCCTTTGAAAAGGTTACCTTGGTTTCCCCTTCACATACAAAAATAGTCATTTGGATTGAGGCTGAGAGGTTCAGTTGTGTTACGAAGACCCTGCCAGATGATGAGAGCTTCCTCACATAAATAAAATGTCAGCTTTGACATTTGACCTTGGACTTTGTCTATTCACTAGACTTGGAACTTTGAGACTGGCAAGAAGATGGGTGAAAAGCTGATTCCTAATTGAGACAGTAACAAGATACTTCCTTTTGAATACTTTCTGTTCCTGTCATTCTCTTTGCCACTAGGTATATTATGTTATGTCATTTACAAAAGACATTGTGAATATTATTCATCACTCATCTTTAAGAATTTAATAAATAATATTTAGATGTTTTCAAAAACATGTTTTTGATATTTAGGATCCTGTATGCTTGCAATAGCAGTAAAATGCATAAAATATGACTTAGTTGGCCTCAGTTCGATTAGCAGCTCAGACACAAGAAGACCCGGGTATGGGATGTAGAAGTAATTGGCTCGTATGGGCTCATTTATCCTGGGGATGTGAAGAATGGTGGTGTCAATTAGTTGGTTACCACCGTACAAGTGATGGCTTGCTTGACACTGGAAAGGACAGGATGAAGAATGTGCTCATATTATCCCTAGCTGGTGATGATAGCTCTTTTTAACTTATATAAAAGAGAATCCATTTTCATTTGAAGGGTGTAGAATGTCCCTAACTGTGAGATGCTTGTGTCAGCCATCAGGAAAGGAGGATAGGGCCTTAACAGAAATGCTATCATTGATTGGTCGCTAGTAGAGGGCACAAAATAATGCCATGGATCCTTGAATGACAGCTCTGCTGGTAAGATGTCATATCTGTGCAGGGGATATCCAGTATAGGGAAATAAATGGGTTCAAGACCAGTAGAAGGAAGGATGATGGTTGGGAATCACGGAGATAAAAAGTATACAGCAAAAACACATTTTCACAATTTGTGTGACCTTTAACTTTCCACTAATTAACTTTTTGGTGTACAGTTAACTTGTTGTCATTCCACAAACAAATAAACCTAGTTCCCCTCCATTTACTGTTGGAACAGGAATTGAAGTACAATCACTGCTTGTTTAGGCTGTAAATTGTTTCCTTTTTCTAATCATTTAACTCTTTAATAATTCTCATCACATATTAAGAAACATTTGGATACAATTAAATGGTAGTTTTCTTACTACACTGCTTATAGACTATTACATATCATTTTGGCATGCATTTTTGTGTTTCTTATGTATTAACTCAAAGCATTTTAAATGAGTTAAATGACTTATGCATCTGTTAGCAGGTCTTACTTCAGTGCTTTATCTCTGATGTTATGTATTGAAGAAAAAAAAACACTAAGTGATCCTACATTCTCTTTAACCACACTTATTTACCTGAAATCTACAGTCTTGTGCAAGTGCAATTAATACTGTTTCCCCAACCAATTTTATGGATGTTCATTAATGCCACATAATTAAATTATGTTTAATATACCAAGAAAAAGGAAAAAAACAACTATATTTTAGATACCTTTTGGTAGTTCTGACATTGGTAAAGAAATTACACCAAAGCAGCCTTTAGTGAGCATAGCTTGTTCTTTTCTCCTCTACTGACCAATCATAGATTTTACATATGGATCACAGGAGGTTACAAAGCTAATAGCCCTGATCCTCAAAGTCTGGGTCACGTTTCACTCATTTCTATTAAATAATAGAGGATACAGACTATATTTTCATGCAGAAAGATTAATATTTGACTGCTCCTATTTAACAAGACACAGTGAAACTCCCAGGATAAATTTGCTGTTTCCCTCATCCAGTTGTCTAAACAAGTACATATAGAGTCATTGAGAAGTTCTTTTTGACTTGAATTAAGAATTTCTCTCTGAGGAATGGCGACATTCATGAGACATAATGTCTCTCTGGGAAATTGTGTTGAGGACACAGGCTGAGTTGGGGTCCCTAAACTGAGTGAATTTTGCCTCTTGTGACTTATAGATATGAAGCAATTTTGTTAAGGCAGGATTAGAGATTGCTCTGTAGGTAAGGCACAGGTCATCTCTAAAAAGTTTATATTACAAAGAGTACTGTGACAGTAATTTCAGTTTGTTCATGTATGCCATGTACCTGAATTTTCATTTTGAGAGATCTTAGTGGTCTCCTCATTTGCTGCAGATGTCTAGTAAGGTACATATCTATGTGAGCATTGTACTCTATTAATGGCATGATGAGAGATGAGTATAGGGGGCTATAATTTTTTTCTCTTCAGAAGCAATGCTATTACTTACGAGATGTGTAATGTGAAAGGCCTTCCTTGCCACTCTGGACAAAGATGATCAAAATAATATTATTTTGACTTTATTTTATATGCAACGTTTAATTTACAGCATGGCTTAGGAATATATATAAATGTATGGAGGTTAACCATTAGAATATGAACTGCGGTTATGCCGCTCCAGTTGTTTCATTTAGATGTTTCACATACTTAATCTTGATTTTTTTTTGGTAGAAGTTTTTCAGATTCATCAAATGACTATAAATAATATGAGCAACAGGGATTTTATAATTTTCCTAACAATATGTTTAACTGCTGAATACCATGCTTTTTCATATCCATTTCTTGTTTTATCCTGTTAGTATAAAGTGTTCACATGAATTAATGTAAAAATGTTTAATTACTACAAGATGCTGATATGTTGCTAGTACTCAGGAAATGTATAGAACATGATAATCTAGCCGGGTTGTTTATGATTCATAGTTCGATTAAATTCACAAATGTTTTTTTACACCTGCTTATTGCGTTAGCAACATTTCACATATTAATAGTAGTATTGCTACAGTTTGGTATTTTTACCTGAAGATAACTTTATTTTTTAGACAGTAGCTGGTTTAATGTTGCTACTAGATTAAGGGTTAATTTAGGTGATACTATGTCACCTAGATTGGGAGTTTTAAACTCCAGAAGGGGTTGGATTGTAAATATTGTTTTACTAATCAGTTATGGTATTATTTGTTTGAAAGTTTTATTGTTGTTCACCACTAATTTGAATAGTAAGTTCTTTCGAAGAGATCTGAAGATGATTATTTTTATTCCAACTGGGAAATCTCATACTAAATTACTAGAAATTAATATAATATTAACACCTGATGGTCAATTCTCTGATTTATTTTGTTTAATCTTAAATGACAGCTATAAACAGTATTTCCATTAACATTAATGGCTTACATAATCCAGGTAAGAGAGGTAATTTATTTAGATACCTTAAACTTCAAAAATCTCAACTAATATTTTTACAAGAGACTCACCTACCCCTGGAGGATTTATCTAAACTAAATAATAAATCTTATTCTGTTTTAGTAAGCTCTGAACATCTTCAAAAAAAGAGAGGAGTAGCCATCTTGTGGAATAACTCACTACCATTACCCAAAATAATAGATAGTTATAAAGACAATAAAGGAATGTTTTGTGCTATAACTTTGGAACTAAATAAAAAATATATACATTATTTAATATATATTGGATTCCAGGTATAGGTACTAACATGGTTAAACAACATTTAGATCAAATTGTGCATTTTACAAAAGGAAAATCAATAATAGCAGGGGACTTTAATTGTATATTAGATCATAAAGATTCTTCTAATAAAGGTAAAAGGAAGATCTCATTGTCAGCTAAGAAATTAAGAGATTTTATTGAAATATTTATTTAAAAGATATTAATCATTTTATGACTCCAAATTCATTATTTTATACTTTTTATTCCCACAGACATAATACATATTCTAGAATTGATAGAGTTTTGGTTTCCAATGACCTATTAGATTTTCTAAGTAATACAAAAGTAATAACATGCCCTATTTCTGACCATAATGCTATTATTTTTGATCTCAATATCAACAATGTCTCTACTATTCAAATCAAAAGAATACCAGCTTATATTACAAAGTTAAAAGAATTTAAAGAATTCATTATAATTGAAATTCAAATTTTTTTACAACTGAATAATTCAAATGACATATCAAAAATATATATATATGGGATGCTTTAAAAGCATATCTATATGGAAAAATTATGAGCTGGTATTATAATAAAAAGAAATTATGGGATAAAGAACTTCGTGATATACAACATAAAATAATCTAAAGCTCAATCAAAAAGTAGATACAGATACCATTGATAAACAATAATAAATATATTGAAATATTAAACCATAAAACAAAAATAATTGCAGAAAAAATATAAATTAAATTATTCAAATAACCCAAAATCTTTAAAGTTATTGGCTAATAAAACTAAAAGATTAAATAAAATTAATCATATCAAAGAAATATTCTCTCGTCAAAAAAAAGATGGTAACTAATCTTCACAACATTCTATCGGAATTTAGAATTTTTTTAACAATATCAACCAAAATTCTAACACAATAGATCCTAAAGAAGATATAAAACCTTTGTTAGCAAATATACTAATAAAAGTATCTACTGAACAGAAAGATATTATAGACAAATCTATTTCCTTTAAAGATATTCAAACACAAATTAACAAATGAAAACAAAATAAGGCCCAGGGAAATGATGGCATCATTCCAGAAATTTATAAAATATTTCCTAATATGGCACTAAAATGACTTCATGAAGTCTTTAACCTTGCACAAAACTTTATCAAAACCCCTCCTTCTTGGAAATACACTTTTATTTCTCCTATATTAAAACCAAACAAAGATCCAACCAAATGTTCCTCATATAGACCCATTTCTTTACTCAATGTAGATTACAAAATGTTCGTGTCTATTTATGCTGATAGATTAAAACATTTTACCTAATTTGATTGACAATGATCAAACAGGATTCATAGTAAATAGGAATTCATATGATAACATAAAAAGAACTTTAATTTTGATTGAATCAGTTAAACAATTAAATAAAAATTTGACTTTGATTAGTTTAATATTAATAGGGTTTTTTATTCTATTAACTGGGAAATTTTTTATTTATCCTTTAGAAGAACTAAATTTTTCTAATAAATTTATAAAACTCATTACTCAGTTATATATAGATAGCAAGCATACATTAAAATTGGGACAAGATATCACAAAATATCCCTTAGTTAAAGGCACTAAACAAGGATGTCCTTGTCCCTTTATTATTTTCACTAATTATGGAACCCTGGGCAAACCTAATAAGATGGGTAACAATATAACAGGCTATAATTTAAATTCCCCCTTTATAAAATACAATTGTTTTCTGATGCATTCTTCTCACCTTGGCTGATGAAAAAACATCTATTTAGCCCTCTTTAATAACATAAATCTTTTTCAAAGGGAAATCTGGTCTAACTTTTAATAATAATAAAATACAAATTCTCTTAATTGGCCCAAAACAATTTAATTTACATGATTATAAAAATATCTAACACAATCTGATCAAATTTTTTATTTAGGCATTTCAATAGCTAAAAATATTAAGGATATCATACAAATTAACTATAACAGTTGTCTTACAATAATTGAAAATTTAACAAAGAATTGGAATAGAATACCTTTCTCTATGGATGAAAGACTCACTATTATTAAAATGATTTTTCTCCCTAAAAATCTTTACATTATTCAATCCATCTCTATACCTCCCCCTTACTGGATAATTAAAAAATTAAATGCAATTTTTTAAATTTTTATGGTTTCCAAATAAATCTAGAATTGCTTTATCTCACCATATGAAAAACTGGGATAATGGAGATATAGCATTGCCTAATTTAGAATTTTATTCAATTTCATCTATGGTAAAAGTTATTTCTCTCTTAATTGATACTAATTATCAAGCTAAATGGAAAAAAATTGAAATATTAATGTTGGATACTATACAAAATAATTCTCAAAAACTGTTTATAAATAACCCATTAATTTGAGTCCTAAAAGATCAGCTTTCCACCTTTTGTTCCCTAAAATTTAAAAGTAATTATTTAACTCTTTTGTTAAAATCTTCTAGAAATTTTATATTTAAATATGTTTATAAAGAATTGTTATTTCTTCTCTTTCCTATACCCTACTCAACAGGTATTCTTTTTACCTCTGACTCTAATAAAATGTGTATCTTTAAACAGAAAACCTTATTCTTTTGGTATCAATTGATGTCAAATAATGTCTTGAAATCAGTCAATTTACTAGATGTTGAATTCAGATTTGAGTCCCTTTATTGGTTGGAGTTACATGAAGGAAGGAATTTTATACAAAATAGAATTGACTTAATGACCCCTTCAGTTAAGAAAGTTATACCAAAAGCTTTGCATTACTTGATTTTATCTCTTCAGAATAAGTCTCCTTCCACTAATAAACTCTCGCAAATATATAAAGCTATCAAATCAGATTTAGATGTCTACTCTGACAGTTACTGGAACTTTTTCTTTTCCATTAATAATTATTTTCCCACAGACAAAGACAAATTCAATATTTTCAAATCATCTAGTATGACTACTTCTTCATTAAGATGAAGAATATTTTCCTGGAAATATCTAAATCGATCCTTTATTACTCTTCATACATTGAGTAAAATTGAGAAAAAAAGATATAAACTGCTGGAGATGTAATAATAAAGTAAATGCTAATTGGTCACATATGTTCTATGATTGTATCGAATTGAAAACATTTTGGGATGATATAAATGATTTTATGTAAGCTATTTTACAGACAACTTTACTTTAACTAAATCCTTAATATTAGTTAATACTCCAGTTCCAGCTTGTATTAAGGTATCTGATTACCCTTTGATTTGGTCTATGCTAGCCATAGCAAGAAAAATTATCACTAGAAATTGGAAATTTAATTCCTCTACATCTTTACAAGAATTTTAAAATCTTCTAAATGAAGTCACTTGTTTGGAAAAACTAACCATCGGGAATAGAATTTCTAAAAATACTTCTCTTCACAGTTGGAATAAAATATATGATTTTTTTACAAAAGTAGTTCTATATTATAGTAAATATCATTTACATATTTATAAATTATTTTAAATGTATTGATCTATGGTGAACATATTGTATATAGTTATATATTGTTTATTGTTATGTTATTACTTCATGTAAAATTCATTTTATTTTATTTAAAAAAAAAAAGAAAAAATGAGTTCATTTTATTTAACTTTATTGTATATTAAATTTTTCAAATAAAAATGTTTTAGCTTGTCGGGCTAAATAATGGAGCTGGAGATTGATGCAGTTTTATATATATATATATATATATATGTTTTTTTTTTTTTTTTCATTATGTTATACTTTTCCATTTAAGTAAACAAGCTATGGAACATTGAGCATTCAAGCCTGGAAAACAGTAAGCATTCAGGTAAAGTTGCCACCATAATTCCTGCTTTTCTAAAATAAGTCCTATGTTACCTCCCCCCTTCATTCAACTTTACCTGATTCTAAACTTGAACGTATGCCCTGGGTTTTCTTGCACATGTTTTGCTAGTGCTTTATTCTCTTTTCTTTTCCTTATGCTATATAAATGTTCATATAGTCTTTCTCTCAGTTTCCGTTCTGTCTTGCCTATATAGAAACTGGCATAATCATTACACTTACTTAGACAGACAACATTTTTCGAATTACAATCATATTTCCTATTGGTCTTAAAAATCTTGTCATTAATCTTGTAATTCGCCCCTATAGCTATATATCTACAGTATGTGCAAGCTTCACATCCAAACATTCCTGTAGTTTTTGGTAGGGGACGAATTTCCATTTCCAAAATATCTTTTAAGTTAGCCTCTCTTCTATATGTAATACTGGATGCCAACCCCAATTTGTTCCTACAGTCTGTATTTTCTAAAAGTGTTACCCAATTTTTCTAAAAAATGTTTATAATTAACCCTGCTCCTTTATTAAAGGTAATTATAAAACTCATTAAATTTTTTCTCTTCATTATTACCCGAGTTGTATATGGGTACTACTTTCAATAGGAGCAGGAATTCTCAGTATGGGTAAAAAATTTCCATTCTGTCTTTTAGTTGTAACTTCATTAATCAAACCTTCTAAAAAAAGGTCCAGGTACCCTCTTTTAACGAACATATTTTTTAAGTTTGAACATTCGGTTAGGAAATCAGTATCTAAGGTATTCATCCTAGCTGCCCGTACTAATTGGCCTTTTACTACAGATTTCTTTTGATACATAGGATGGGAGCTGGAGTAGTGCAGAAATTAATTCAAATAAGTTTCTTTCCTAAATATTTTATCCACAAAACATAAATTGGTTAGATCTGTAGATAGTTCTGCATCTAAGTAGGCTATCCTCTACTTCTCAAAGGTATATGCAAATTCCAAAAGGTTGGTGCTCATATTCATCATTTCTGCAACCCTTTCAGCCATTTTGATATCCCCCTTCAAAATAATAAAAATGCCATCTAAATAATGTATATAATTCTTTATAGTGCCCATAATTTCTCTGTTGATAAATACGTACTGGGTCTCTCAATATGCCATAACAGTGTTAGCAAAACTGGCACCACAGAGAGACCCCATGGCTACACCCTTTTTTTGCAAGTAAAAACCTCCACCAAACATAAAGTAGTTGTTTTTGAGAACAATATCTAGTAAATCTTCCACTAGCCTCAAGTCATTCCCTGGCATACCTTTTTCTAGGAAAAGCTCTATCACCCACTCTGTGCCTTCCTTATGAGGTATAACCATGTACAAGTCCTATACATCCATGGTTAGAAAGTGGAAATCCTTATCACATTTTGTTTTATTCCCGCCAAAGACGCAAGATCTTTACAAATTTGTTTTTCCATTTCTTTAACTTTATAAGATATCCTTTTCTCTCATAGCGCATGCATGGTGAGTTTTTTCCATCTATAATGGGTCTCATTGGTGGGATCATGCAGACTCTTATGTATTTTAAGGTGTTCCGAACATTGTAGAGTGCTAGCTGTTTCCCATAGTTAGAAGTGAAATAGTACCACATCTATCTGACCTAATAAACAAATATCTAATAAATTCCTTAACCTTACGATAGCTCCATTTAATTCATTTAGTTATGATGTATATAATATACTCTGTTCAAAATTATTTACTCATTCTGTTCACATAATCCCTGCTTTCCATAAATACAACCCCCCACCCTTGTAGGGGTTTCTAAATTTACCCTAGTGTTTGTTAACTTCATTAATTCACATAAATATTTCATTCGCACTAAAGGTTTATTTATACTTCTCCCATTTCTATTATTGGGGATATGTTCTCATCTTTTAAAAATTAATAATGATGGGTGCAGGGGGTTAAAAATTTTTGGAAAATGAAAATGCATTTTCACTAATGAATCTTTACCTCCAAACAGCATTTGTATGCAATTCAGTTTTTCTTAAATACAATTTAAAATATGTCAGTAAGTTAGAAATATTCGGCGATTTTTCAAGGGACAAAGTGAGTCCTTCAGCTAAAATGTTTATCAGTTCACTTTCGAAAGTGTAATTTGCGAAACTGAACACGTTAAAGTCATCTTCTCTTGAGTTGGTTATCACAATGGGCCCATTTGATCTCATCTGTTGGTTTTATTCCACCTCCTTAGTTCATTCTCGAGGGCCAGATACTATTTCTCCTGCCTGTTCCTGTAATTTTTCTGTTTTTACACTTCCTCCAGGTCCTCTTCTAAAAATCTGAATTCTTTTAGTGTTATTTTGCACAGCTGCTAGATCCTTTTGCTTGCTGTGCCTCTTGCAGATGTTCATCAAGTGCCTAATGATGGTGTCTCTCTTCCTGTTCATTGTCACTAGAAAGGGTGTGGTGTTCTCATTCATTGAATTAGAATATGCACATTATTGGGGTGGACCCAAGTGTTTGTTTCCATCTTGTTTAACAAT
>NC_056732.1:264786174-264796174 GCF_019279795.1 Protopterus annectens | reverse complement strand
ATCAGCTTTCTGTGTAGGTTGAGTCAGAAAGTCAATGTTTACCTTATGCAGTAGGTATCCTTGTCCAAGTTCCAGTATAACCCAGTCAACAAACTGCTTTAGCTCTTATTCTGTGGGTTGTTCTCCTCTAGGAAATGAACAACCTTTCCCTTACTATTTTTTCTGTAACTTACTGCTAGTGATAGCAGCTAATGGTCCTTCAGTTACTAAGGTCAGTCCTATCTCTGTTTTATAGACTGACACTACCATGACCTCATTCTAATCATCTACAATCATTCTATCACTGAGTGACTACTTGAAGAGTTCTTTTATGGAACTCATAAGTACGCTTGCCATTTTATTAAAGGTCCAGGAAGGTATACTGCCAGGACATTACGGCTTGTCCTTCTTTAAATCCTTGAAGTATTTCCCCTCTAGCTTCTGCTTGTATGCAACTTTTCTACTCACCATCTTACCCTTCAAGGGCTAACATTCTTTCTTTGTTTCATCCAGATGCAACTGAAGAACTCATGGAGAATTTCTGTCTACTTCCTGCCCTTAATGTATCCCTTCTCTTCACCTAAGCATTAACCACAACTCCTTTTACCCTTCTCTCTCCCCTATATATCTAAAGAATTCCATTCTTCACTTTCTTTATTGCATGTCCTTGATCTTTCTGTAGTTTTGCCTAAGCATATTTGTAGCTATTTCTATGCTTCCTCATACGTTTGCCTGACCTCTTTCCTTTTTATTTAATCCATAGAATGCTTTTTACTTTGTACATATAAAAATAAATATCGATTTCATCAGACTGAAAAAGAAAAAACAAGTAAAACAACTTCTAATACCCAATAGGCCATCTTATATCAAGCCTCTGTACCACCTGAATTAAAATCACCTTGCCAAACAAAACAATGCATTCATTATGGTTTATATAGCAAGGTGTGGCACTTACTGCATTTTATATTGGCCGGACATCTTATACACTGCAACAACACAACTATGAGCATATGCATACAATTTTTACAGCAAATGAAAACAATTCCTTATTTAGTCATGTTAAGAAATGCATTAGTTTTTTAGGTTTTAACTTTTCTGTACTGGATGTAAAGAAACGTAAATTTGGGTATGAATACAATAAAGAGCAGAGCAGCACAGTTTTTATTAATATTTGTTTAATTAATGAGCTTAGAGTCATGTGATGCTTTTAATTACTATTTATACTGATTGAATGGGCTGGTTCATTGTTCTGATGATGTCCTGATGGATGAAAGCGCTAAACCTTTTGTTTCTGTTGCTGTGTTCCATTAAACAGTTTTCACTGTTTTTTCGGCTTCTGGTTTGGTTACTAGTCTGTGAGGTGAGAAATACAACAACGAGCAACTGGACTGGAAAGAATATTACTGGCAGATCAGGATAAATGCCTGGAGCCCATCAGGAATTAATATAATGGCTAATTTTAAAATGTATTTAAAGAGGTGTATGTTCCAACACTGAGTACATTGTTGGGTATAGACATGTCATTTTAAGTCATATGATACATGAGATTGATCATATGATGCTCTGTTGGTTATTCAAAGTAAGTTTGCCATATTTTTTGCAGTCTGTAAAAGTCCATAGTCCCTATGGAATTGCTTACTGTGCTGTGTGTTTGAAAAACAAAGTGGGTTTGAATGGCTATTTTACTGTTTGTTTGTTTGTTTGTATACATTTATTTATACAGCAAGCTGTTTCCTACTGTTATATAAGGAAGCCATTAGCCTTCTTAAGTTTGAAATGCCACTGTTCATCATTCTCATTCTGACTTTTCCCCTCCAACACTTAACTGCTCAGGATACTTGCACAGTAGCTGGTGTAATTATACAGGTAGTTAGGAGCTTCTCAAAGTAAAATTATCTTTTAAAGTATGCATCTGTTTGATAATATAGTTACTGCGCATGTTAGCCATAACTGATTAGTGTCTCACAATAAATCTGTAACATGAATTACATCTATCTGTTATTGGATTAATTTAATTTCAGTTTACTAGATGAATTTACTGTACGCTATTATTTGTCTGATTCTCTCTGTGAAGACCGTGCCCTGGCCCAGCAATCAAGGAGCCTCAATCCTCACCACTAACACCAGGGAGGTCATCTCCTAGAAGAGGAAAGGATAACTAATACACACAGTAAAGTACAATTTCCCTTAAGTGCACACAGAGATCACAGTCAGCCTGGGGCTGGTTGCTTCCTTGCTCACCAGGTCCCCAATAAGACACCCTACTGGCACAGCTATAGGGTCTAGGTCTCAGCCTAACTGGGCAAGCTAAAACCTCCAGTACCCTCTCTGTCCAGCCAGTGCTTCATGTCCCTGCCAAGTAGCTGACACAACACAGACACTTTGAGATAAGTATTTATACACTTTACAGACACTCCTGGGAAAGGCTGACACAGATTCTCCAACTGTGCCCCTTTACCCAGACTATACGTTAGTAATTACTGCCACCACCCAGTTAATAATATCAGCTACTAAAAGGCCCTTAAAAGGGTGTCCAATTATAACTGTGCTATATTACTATCCAGTGGTAATGTGACTATTCAGTCTAAGGCTTATTGGAAGGGCTTAGACAGTAAACTATAAATATATAATGTACCCTAAAGCATATCTCTACAGAAATTAGCCACAGGTAGAAGGTTTTAAAAATATTTAATAATAAATAATTAAAACACAAGACAAAACTACCCGACCACAGAGATATCTAGGAGTTCAGAGATCACACAGAAACTTAAAATAATATAGTAGGACAGGTCTGATTTCAAAGAAAAATACCTAATTAATCTTTTCTAGCTTTAACTATTCCTACAATAAATCCCAGTGCTAAAACGCATGTGACCATAAGCAGAGTGCTAGTAAGTTGGATATCAAGATCAAAATGCTCTCTATCTCTCTCTCTGAGACACAGTTTATAAAACATCACTAACAAACATGTCTCTGGGTCCTCCCCAGATTACATCATTTTTTACACACGGGTTTTCCCAGTATTCATATTGCATCATCTTGACACCTGCTCTGAGTTCCCAGGCTAATAGAAACTCCATTTACATTATTTAGCAAGCTAATACCTGCACAGGAGAATACAACAATAAAAGGCATTTCACATATACACTCTAGCAGAAACCAAAGCAATAAAGCACCTTCCACATGTACACTCTAACAATTATTCCTTAAATTAAGACAATAGGAAGAATGTGTTCAGCTAGCTGCTCTGGCACCATTTTTTAGATAATTGTACTTTCAAAGACATTTGAAATGCTTGGCTTGGTTTTCCTTACAGCAGATGGCAATGTTGCAACCATCTTGAAGTTCACATTTTACAGTGTTTTCTTTCATTTAAGAACACAAACCTGTATTTTACATTTATTTATACAAATGACAGAATTATATATCAAATTCTATTTGCCTAGGCTGCCAGCCTTCGCTCATCTCTCCCCAGTCGTCATGCTTTCTTACAGTGAATGTCATCTAGAGGAGACTAAGTTAACTCCAGCATTGTATATTATGCTCAGCTGTGCTCTTCATACTGACTAATACTTTACAGGTTATTGTTACTGCATTTTGTTGAGTGAAGGCATAAGCTATGATTTGTGACAGACCCAGTACTTTAGAGAATAAACTGCACTTCATGTGTAAATTTAATTGCTGTGAGATAAACTCAGTTCATACTATAGACTGCATAAACTCCACATGCCTCTTGTTACATACACATTTGCTTCCAGAACCAGATTTGTCCATTTCTTCTTTTTTCTGTACTTTGTCATCTCCCTACATCCTATAAGTTGCATGTTGTGTATACATACCTTGCTTGCAGTACTAGAATTGATCTTTTTATCTCTTCTCTTTTTTCTCATCTTCCTGGATCTTGCAAACTGCATGCATTCAGAAAAAGCCTTAGGTCAACTGAGCCGACAGGTGCAGTAGGGCCCCACACTTGTCACTGTTATTTACAGTCCGAAGCCGTAGCTGAAAAAAGGCTCTTCTACCTCAGATGTAGCCGGCTTATTGGTACAAATGCAACAGACTTCTTCTCCGGTCAGATTACCACACACTGAGCACTTCAGTGTTTCAATGAATACTGCAAATGCAATATGAGCATTTCATTAATAAATGCCATTTCTACACTCCCACACCATGGGCAACTCTTGATCGCAACCCCTGGCAGCATCAGAAGAAGGGGAAAGAAGGTATTCGCTTGGAGGATCAAAGAGGAGAAAAAGCTGAACCACACCAAGCTGAGTGACACTAATATAATTACTTAAACTTCCACACACTGTCCATTTTTTTCCCCTTAAGAGTGCCTGATATTTTTGCCCTGTCCCTCCTAGATGTTTTTTTTTTCATTTTCTGGTCTATTACTATGGATTACAGTAAATTAATCCATAATGCCAGACTTTGGAGTTTCATACTTCATATTGTTCAGAAAATGCATGTTGATGCAAAACCTATTATTCTATTAACTTTTTTAGTAAATTAGAGTAATACTTAAAAAATGGTCCTGATTTTGGACATTTGCTTGCCCCACTATTTTTGCCTTTGTCCAGAATTATTGAACAAACAAATTAAGATCTGTGCCACAAGTGCAGTATAAATGAATGTTGAAAGCATATCTCTCAAATGTCCAGAATTTTGCAGAATGCCCATATTTTGCTTCTATTCCTCATAAAATCAGTGATTTTCTGTTCTGCCAAATGACTGAGGATGGAGGAGGTGGAGTTGGGTGATGAGAATGTTATGGCTTGAGGCCCCCAAATATGTCCCAAATTGGGCCCCATTGTTGATAATGCCCTTCTGCATATGAAACACTTCATTAAACAACCTCATGAAATACAGGACCTTTGTATCTTTGCTTTTTCTCAAGACTTCCATCAGTAACTGTCACTACTCAGGGTTTTACCCTATACCTCTCCTTTCATTATTTCCCAAATTTCTTCAGCAGTAAAGGAAGTCATCAGTTTCCTTTCACACCCCAACCACTGCTACTGAATATGTTTCTTATAGTCCTCCCATTTAGTCTGTACAGTGTATAAATATTTTTGAAATATCTAAGCAGCCATCAATGGGTTTGTAACTAAATAGTTCCCCAGGTGGAATAAAACCATAATTGTTTTCCAACTTTGCTGTCACAAATATACTGACAAATGTCAAATAAAGGAGTTATGAAGGGGGTATCTATAAAAGACTCTTTTAAGAAATAACATTTCTTATCTAGAATTATTTATATTTATTTACTTGCATTTGTTTACCAGGAAAGTATGCCTGGTCTAGGCAAGACTCCTTTTCATTGGAGGCCTAGGGAGAAAAGCTGTAAAACAATTTACAATCAAATAGTAATAGACATTCTAGAAATAATTTTGAAATGTACAGTAATAAGCATTTTAAAAATAATTTGAAGCACACTGCAATGTAACCACTGTCACTTTCTCTATAATACAGTACTTAGAAATGTAAGGCTGTACAAACTAAAACCAAAAACCATACAGAGGAGACAAAAGATCCATTAGCATTAAAGTACATAGACTGACAAATGTAGCAAACAGTTGCTACAGTTTATACCTGCTTGCACTGAGTGTTTCAGCAATCATGTTTTAGTTTAAAAAAAATTGTAGCAAACTGTTTGTTACAAATGTAGCAAATGTTTGCTACAGTTTATATCCTGCCTACACAAAGCACTAAAGTACTCAGGTTTTAGTTAAAAATATATTTTTTTTAACTTTTTTTAAACAACTTTTATTGATTTTCATGTATTAACAAATGATCATATGAGATTTAACATACAATTGGTAAAATATATGCAAATAAATAACATAACTAAAATAACTAAGGTATTTACAAATACATCCACTTTTGTAAACAAACATTTCTAATCAAACATATCTAATTACCATGAACAGTTTATTCTTTTTTTAATAGATTTTGTAAACTCACCCACAAGTTATAAGTATATGTTTTCCTAGTTGTTCGAGATTTGATGGTTAGAATTTCTAAATGGCATAGGTCAATAATACCTGTTTTAAACTCTGTAAAATATGGAGGGGATTCAGAAATCCAGTTCCAGGCAATGATCTTTCTGGCTACTGCTAATATTGACCAGCGTATAGGACGTTTTATTTTTTTAATGCAATTAGGTATTGATGTATTAAAGAGAACCAGAGATCTATTTATAGAAAAACAATCAGTGAATAATGCTTGTAACATATTGCTGATATTTTCACAATAAACTTTCATTTCAGAGCAATCGTAAAACATATGTGCCCAACCAATATTTGTTTCTGATTTACATCTTTTAGATATGTTATTTTTGTTATTGATTTTTGTTCATAATTTGAGGTGTGTAAAATGATCTATACATAAACCTCCACGTATATAATTTTCACTTAAGAGAAGATGTAGTTTTACCAGCTGATTCCAACATATATACTTTATCTTGTTAGTTAGGTAATTCATTACTGATAGTGTGATAATATTTCCAATAGCTATCTGGACTACTATAGGTTTCTTCTCTTATGATCCTATAAATATGAGAAAGTTTACCTTTATGAGTGGATTTATGTTGTATATTCGATGCAAGATAATCCACCAAAATTGAAGTATTTTGTCCTGCCACAGTATACTTACTGTCAATCTTGTTTAATAGCATCTGTCTCAAAGTTTGTATATGTAGTCAAATAGACTCCTCTAAATAAAATTCTTGTGTAAGCAACTGTAAAGTTTTGACTTCTCTATCAGACATCATCTGAAACCAATAAATTAACTCTTTTTGTTTAAGAAGTAAGTTTTTATTTGGATCAGAAGATATTATGATATCTTGTGTAAATGCTATAGGAAATATCAAAAAATCCATTTTTTTATAAATGGGATATTTGTATATAAAGTTTCTAAAGGATATTAAGATATTGGAAATGTAATTTGAAGAGTGTTTTGATATAGTATGAGTGGAAAAGAAATATTTAACAATCCATAACATGAGATTATTAAGTAAATCAGTTTTGTAGATCTGTGGTTTTGTGATGAGCTCAGCACTTATTAATTCACAGTAAAATTTCCATTTGGCTGTGTAAGTTGAGTCCAGCAATAGAGATAAAGTCTTGATTATGGCTGAAATGGAATATAGGTCTAGATCTGGGAAGGCTATATCTCCTTTAGTCTAGCTATTCATATGATAATTAAGAGCTATTCTTGGTCTTTTGGGTGTCCACAAAGAGCCTAATAACATTGAATTTAGTTTCTTAATCATAGATTTTAGGGATAATAGTAATAAAGATTGAATAATGTAAAGAATATTGGGAAGGATTATCATCTTGATTATAGTTAGTCTTTCTTCCATTGTAAAAAAGATTGTGTTCCATCTAGATCTAAGCATCTGTATATTTTAAAAACATTTATTATAATTTAAATGTGTTATAGTCTTGATGTCTTTGGCTAGAATAATTCCTAAATAAGTATGTTGATTAGTAAGTAAATCATATTTATAAGGTTTCCTTTTAATTTTGTTTTTAGTTGTATAGATGGGAAGTATTTTGGTTTTAGTTTCATTGAAAGCTAATCCAGATATTTTTTTGAAACCTATCCATAGATTCAAATAGAGATGCAATGGAAGAATCATTCCCTTTTGTAGTTATAAGGACATCATCAGCAAAGAGCTGAATTTTAGATGAGGTATCAGCATTAATGTTTAATCCTTCTATATTTTCAGTATTCCATATTTTATTCACCCAGGGTTCCATTACCAGCATAAATATCAAAGGAGATAATGGGCAGCCCTGTTTAGTTCCTTTAATAATGGGGATATGTTGTGAGATATATGTACCAATTTTAATATATGCTAATGCCCCTATATATAAGTGTTCTATTAAGTTTATAAAGTTATTTGAGAAATTTAAACATTCAAGTAAAATGAATAAATAATCTCAACTTAACGAATCAAAGGCAGAGTTAATATCCAAGTTAATTAAAGTCAGGTCTTTTTTTTCTTTTTTGGGAATAGTCTATTAATGCTAAGGTTCTTTTAATGTTATCAAAAGTATTTCTGTTAGTAATAAAGTCAGTTTGATCTTCATCTATTAATTGTGGAAGGAATTTTTGCAGTCTTTCAGCATAAATATTCATAAACATTTTATAGTCAATGTTCAGTAATGAAATAGGTCTATACGAAGAACAATTCTTTGGGTCTTTATTAGACTTCAATATAGGTGAAATAAATGTGTATTTCCAGGACGGGGAGGTTTGGATTCATTTTGGACCAATAAGAACACTTTTTGGAGTAAAGTCAGAGCTGTCTTGGGCAAAATTTTATAGATTTCAGGAATGATACCATCATTGCCAGGTGCTTTATTAAGGTTATGTTTATTAATTTGGGTTTGGACATCAATGAATGTTATAGGTTTGTCTATAAACTCCTTTTGCAGCTTGTTAAGTTTTTTATTAATATTTTTATTAATATATTATTTTATTTTACTTTAGATTCCATTTTGATTTTATTTTGATTGAGTTTAAGAAAATGTTCTCTAAATTCAATTAATATGTCAGATAAATTAAAAACTTTATTTTTTCTCTTTATAGAATATATCTCTTTAATATGATTATGTTTAATTATTTTCGTCTTATTTTTGAGATAATTTAAATGTTTATGATTCATAGAGAAAGATAGAAATTTATATTTTTCAAACAAATTCTAGTTTTGTGATTTAATATTTCTTTGTACTCATTATTTAATTTATCAATCTCTTCCCTTACATTTCTGTTGATATGTTTATCTTTGTTTTTTAAATTTTAGTTTGTCTAATTTGCACTGTATTCTTTTAAGTCTTTACCCCAAGCTTTCCTTTTATTATATACCAATATTAATTTGTCCAAATAAATATGCTTTAAGGGCATCCCATATGTAAATATCTGAGGGATTTGAGGTGTTTTTAAATTTCAAAAAAGTTCTGGGTTTCTTGAATTAGGAATTTTTAAAGTCTTGTAGTTGGGAAAGATATGCTGGAAATTTTTCTAATCTGTACATTGAATGTTGTATTAAATGAAGAGTTCAAAAGTAATTGAGTTATGGTCAGAGAGCGGGCATGAAATAATCTCGGAATTAGTTAAATCATTGACTATTTAATTAGAAATCAATATTCTATCTATCCTAAAATAGGAATTATGTCTATGTGAGAAAAAAGTATATTGTAATGAGTTAGGGTCAGCTTGCTCATGTATATTAAATAGATGATGTGAACCAATAAAGTTATTTAAATGTTTAGCCTGAGAAGTTATTTTTCTTTTTCCCTGTGTACTAGACTTACCATCATTTAAAATACAATTAAAATCACCTGCCATGATGACATTTCCTTTTGATAGGAGAACAATTTGGTTTAGATGTTGCTTTACACTATTGATACCTATACCTGGCATCCAATATACATCAATCAATGTGAAGATTTTTCTATTGATTTCTACTATGGCTAGACAAAACATTCCCTTATTGTCTTGATATGTTTTTATTAACTTAGGAGTTGGTAATGACTTGATCCAAAGGATGGCAACACCCCTCTTCTTTTTGCAATGTTCTGAACTCATTAAGACAATGTATTTATTAGTATTTAATTTATTGATATTATCTTTCAGCAAATGAAATCTCTTGTAAAAGATCAAATTGGATTTATGTAATGATAGATATCTAACAAACTTCCTCTTTTACAAGGATTGTTTAAACCTTATGTTAATTGAGATACCTTTTAATGTAACCATCCTAAAAATATTTGAGTAAAATATAATTCACATTATTACCCAGTAATTTACTAATAGTTCTCCTTCCCAAACCAATTGTCTGAATCTCAGAGTTATAGGGAATAGTTTAATGTGGTGTAACATAAGTTAGGTTATTGTAAATCATATGAAAACATATGATGAAAAAGTGGATGTAAATGAAAAAAACTTTATAACTTTGTACATAGTATAAGACTTTAAAACCTAAAACAGCTACCAGCCTGGAGTTATAAAC
>NC_056732.1:264767168-264785674 GCF_019279795.1 Protopterus annectens | reverse complement strand
GCACAGTGGAGTGATCACCAGTTTACAACAGGCCAACAATATGGGTGTATTTTAAGATGGCACATGCATAGAAACAAATGTGAATATTTATAAACCATTAGGACATATGTCACAACAAGTTTGGAGTGTACCCATACCAGATGAGGAGTGTCATTGGGTTGTTTTGCAAATATGGTAGGGGTGAGAGAGAGAGTTCAATTAACAACTAATATATCCTTACAGTTTTCACAACATTCTTAGTCATTGCAGTGATCTTTCCCTTACATGTATTATTACACTACCCAATGGCCTTATATTGTACACTGGTATGTTTATAGATTATTATATACGTGACCTGTGTCTTACATACAGGTGTGATAGGCTGCAGGTGTTAATGCAACATATGTTGAGAATTGCTGTCATACACTTTGGGTGAGGGGCTAGAATGACAAGTTTGTTTTCATGTACATTCTCTGACTATGTACACATTTGACTATCTGTTATATGTCATTGACAGCTGCCTACATTTCTTGGATCATCACACTGAATTTTCAGGGCAACAGGGTACCATGCTGGTGATATGGGCCATTTATCTGGACATGCTGGAACAGTTGTGGGGTATGAATATGCATACAACTTTCAATTTGAACATTCTAGCAAATTCTGTACAGTTGAGTGTAATTATGCATACAGCTTTCTATCTGAACATTGTAACAAAATCTGTACAGTTGTGGGGTATGATTATGCATACAACTTAGTAGCACTCCCAGGATTCAAACCCCTGCTGTGTGTGACAAAAGCATTATAGCGAACATCACAGTAAACTGTGCTATCATGGAACTGATGTAAAGTTTTTGACTGTTTTCTAAGTCTCCCTAACTTGTACAATGTGACTGACCTCTTGGCAGTTCCAACATTGTTATGCAGGACTTCATACACATTTTATCTGGATACCACGGTGTGGGTGACACTGCTTAAGATACAACAGTACTATTTATGGTATGGAACAGATCACCAATATATGAGAGAAGAGTGAACAGAAGCACTCCAGGGGTTATACCTTTATGCACAGACTATTACACATTTATTTTGACTGGTACAACACTTTCTAAGGCTCTTATATTTATTTGTTATGACAGTAATTGCAGACTGATTACTAACCTGCCTTGCGACACAGCCTTTCCAGCCTAGCATCATGGGCTTGCTGGTTCACAGCCCACTCATCTGCAGCTGTCAGGGAAATGCACTGATATTTAGCCATACCTATACATAGTATACACAAGCTAGGCAATTATTTACTACTTAGTAGAATGAGTACTTACTCAGTACTGGGGAATTGGGCATCTGCTGATACTCCGGGATCCACAATTCCAATACATCCCCCCTCCACTGCTTCAGGTCAGCATGGTGGTGCCTGACCTGCTCACCAGTCCGGAGGATACCTGTGGCACTGGTGAGGTCACGGGCGAGACTGTCCCTGGCATCTGTTTTATAGTGCAAGCTCTGGTACTGGCCCTGCAGTAGTCTCTGCTCATGGTGTTTTACCAGGAGCCATACCATGATTTTTGACTCCTGGATGCCCCAGCACTGCACTCTAAATTGAGTGCCTTCACCCACACTAGCAATTCTGCTTGCAGTAGGAAGCTACAACCAGTTATGTGAAGCATTCCCGCCTGTGGGGTTTAAATACAGCCAATTTCCTGCACTTTCCCATGGTTGGCCAGTTTTGAAAAGGCTAACCTATAGGCACACCTGCTTACATAAGGTTGGCACTGCTTAAAAAGGTATAACACTAGGCAGATTGAATTGGCTCCCCTACACATTACTTACACTTACAAACTTGAGCTGTACTGTCGTTAGCATTGCTTACTAGATAATTAGCACTATATTTGCCATTTGGCAATGATTTAATAGTTAATTAGCACTATATTTGCCATTTGGAAATTATTTATCTTTCATTACAGGTTATATATGTGTTTGGTATGTGTGATTCATGTGTACATACACTGTATGGGGACCTGGGGACTTCTACAATTTATTACAATAACACCTGAAATCTATGCTTACTGCAGTACTCCAGTTCACATATTTATGTTATGTAGCAGGTTATACCACTTCACACTGTACATAGATTCAGTTTGCATGTTTGGTTTGATTTTGCTGTGGTGAGGATTAGTTTGCTGATACCTCATTCGTATCTGTTGCTGTGATGGCTTAGTGGTTAGCTACTGTGACTATAGTGTAGAGGGTCCTGAGTTTGAGCCTTGCAGAGGCAGTTTATTTTGTTGCTGGGCAGAACATGAGCCATTGGATACAGAGTGATTAAGGCACTTTAAAGCAGTTGTAAGCGGGTTTGTGCAGGTTTGCGAGATGGTAAGCACTGCTAACCTCTGGTTACAGTTTCTTACACTCAGTTAGCTTCTACTTTGCTTAATCTGTGTAGGCAATGCTTACCCCCACACCAACGCAATTTCACGCTTACTACTGCTTATTTGTGCTTAAACCTGCTTACTAGTGCCTTATTCATTATGACACTGACACTTCACATGTGCATTTAATGCAGTACTCCAGTTCGCATTTAAATGTTATTATGTAGGTTATACGGCAAAAAGATGTAAAAATATGTTCATATAGAGATTTCACATGGAAAATGACATGTGCTTTAGTGGGACTCGAACCGTGAATGCCTGTTCATTAGGCAGGTGCTCTAACCACTACACTATTGCTGTGCTGTTTCATTTGCATATATATTCCTTATTATCCTCTTCAGCCTTTTCAGCTGCTTTAACTGTAGCTAAGCAATGGGCACACCTGAGCACCTACAGTTAGCTGTACTCAGGCTTTTAAAAAATATAAATAAAAGGGTCTCTGTTTTATTTAAATGTACTGTTGCTGTTGAACACATGGGGATTGTTGGTGGGGATATGCGGACACCTATGATTGGTCTCGCTCATTTATTTACACTTTCTTCTGTTCTACTTTGCAGGGGCATGTTTATTCTCAGAGCTCTGCTCTCAGACATGCCCCCTGCACTCATTCATGCTCCGTGTAGGATTTGGAGCTCAGGCAGCTCGTCTTCATTAATACGCATGGAGTGCTGCCATCCTCCTGTTAAACTGTCGCTTCCATGCAGGACTAGATTAGTCCTGCATGGAAGATTAGTAAATCCAGGGGAATATGTATGTGTTTTTTGCAAATAAGCACAAACACATACACAGATACCAGAAATTTATTGCGTTACAAGTAATGCCATACATGTCTGGCATATGTGTATGTGTTTTTTGCAAATAAGCACAAACACTTACGCATACACATATGCCAAAAATGTATGGCATTACTTGTAACTTCGCCTTATACTTTGTGCTTCTGGAATTATGCTCTCCAGCTTTTAGAAACTATGCTATGGGATACACTCAGTAAAAAAACTCTCTTGGGTGCTATAACACCTTTGAAATTACTGTATCACAAGAAATCACCTCTTAGCAGTATAAGAAACATATCAAATGACTGCATGATGCAAGCCTCTGTATAACTGAACTTTGCAAAGTAAGTCTCTAGGGCACTGTAATACTCTTGAAATTGTTGTTTTGCAAAAGTAATTTATCATCATTTTAAGAAACATTTCAAATAACTTCATAATGTGAATTAACTGGGCAAGAGAAGCTCAGAGTCAATAACACTGCAAAGTAATTGCACTTTGCGAATCAACTGTACATAGCACACTGAAATTTCCCCAAAATGGTGGTACCTTACTAAGCAACTCTTTACAGTGCAAGAAGCACTCTGTAAAGGCTGCACTTTGCAAATAGACACACCTGGCACAAGAACATTTTTGAAATGGCTATACTTTGACTGTACTTCACAAAATAGTTTCACTTTGCATACAAATAAAATAAACTCTTCAGAATACATACACAATAATAAACACACACTGTAAACACTTTTTCACACTTTGAGATACTTTGAATAACTTCAATTATGCCCTTGATACCATACAAAGTCGTAGTTATGCCAAAACCCAGCAATTTGCCAATAAACATGCAGTCACCTTGCTTTATTTAAAATTAATGTGCCCCTTTTGTCCTTATTATATTAATTTTCCTTGTTTAATCTCTTTCTATGCCCATTGTACTTTTCTTGTGATCGTTTTACTCTAAACATGCCTGTTTTGCTTTAAACATACTCGTCTTTGGCTTAAACATGCTCATTTTACCTTAAACATGCTCATTTTGCTTTTCTGATAATTGTTTTGTCAAATATCTTATTTTAAAAATTTCCTTTAGTTAATAAACCTTTTGTGCCTCCCACTTGCTTAATAATGTGGTCTGTGCCCTTATGATTCTCTGTTTTATCCTTTTTATAGAATAGTTTGTACAAATTCTCATTACCTTTGATTCTTTTCTGGCTCTTTTTCATGCTCATTTCTCTTAGTTTACCTTCACTCTCATCTCTGCATCCCATGGATCCAAATATTGTTCTCTGCAATCCTGGTTCTGACACCATGTTTATTTATTTATTTATATTTGTTGACCGGGAGTGTCCGACTAGACGGAGGTCCATTTTCAACTGAGGCCCGGGAAGACAAGCTCCACAGTTAAAATAAACAGACAGTAGTTACATTGGATTACATAGCGATTAACAATTTACATGGCAATTACTTACAACATATTTACAGATGAAGAACATAGTACATCAGTAGACAACTAGAATCTTTATCTGTGAAGTACATAACAGACATTAACAAATGTTACAATGAGAAGTTCCTGCTGTATAATAAGTAGTAGGCTTATGAGCATCTGAGCTTGTTATAATCAAGGTAGTTAGTGGAGTGGAAAGAAAGGTAGTGGTTGGATGGGGTGGGTGATATTAGAGTGGGATTTGCAAGGGCATAGCCAGCATGTTTTTAGGTGCGCTTTTGGTAAAGTTTTGAAGTGGGTGCATGATGGTATGGAGGTAATTGTGGGTGGGAGGGAGTTCCATAATTTGGCTATGGTGCAAGAGAATAGTGCTTCACCAGCAGAGTTATTGGCTTTAGTGATCTGCAAGTAATTTTTGTTGCTGGATCTTAGTGGTCTGGTGGTGCGATAGGGTTGGAATAGATTCTGGAGGGATGGGACATTTAATGGATGGTTTACTAGTTCGTGGGTGAGTGGGAGTTGATACCATTGAAAGAGGTTAGGGAGTTCAAGCCAGCCCAGTTCAGCAAGTGAGAGACAGTGGTGACTACGGTAGGATGTCCCTGTGGTGAATTTGGTGATTTTGTTGTAGCAGGTCTCTAGCTTGTTTAGATCGCATTGCCTTAGGTTGGTATATATTGGAGAGGCATAAAGTAGGGTGGAGATAAGGTGGGAATTTGCTATTGAAATCTTTGCTGCTTTGGTGAGAAGTTGCTTATTTCTGTATAACACTCCTAGTTCTTGTGGACTTTTTTATGGTCATGGATATGTGAATGTCAAATTTTAGTTTATTGTCTATTTCCACTCCTAGCAATTTGGTGTGTTCAGTTGGGTATATAGTGGTGTTGTCTTTTGCTGTGATGTTAAAGTGAGAGTTGTTTTGAGTATGTTTGGTGCATTGGAAGATGAGTAGTTTAGTTTTGTTTGGGTTGAGTATTAATTGGGCATCGGATAACCAAGTTTCAACAGAGGAAAAGGCTTCCTGTGTGACTTTTTGCAGTTTGGGTAGGGACTGGGCTGAGCAGATGATGGTTGAGTCATCTGCATATTGTATGAGTGTGCCTTGTTTGGTGGCAGAGACTAGATTATTGGTGAAAACAGAAAAAAGTAGGGGTCCAAGGATGGATCCTTGGGGAACCCCTATGGAGACAGGTGGTTGGGGAGATATGTCATTCTGCCATACAACGGATTGTTGGCGGTCAGACAGTTAACTCTGAAACCAGTTGGTGACTGATTGTGAGGATAGGTTATTGAGGACAGAGATAAGTTGTTTGTGTGGGACCATGTCAAATGCTTTAGATAGGTCCAGGAAAGTAGCAGAGGAGAGACAGCCATTGTTTTTATGCTGAAGGATAGTGTTAGTAAAGGAAAGTAAGGCAGTGGTGGTGCTATGGTTTGGTTGGAAACCATGCTGAGTATTGGAAAGGACGTTGTTAGTAAGGAGGTAGTCTGAGACCTGAGAGTGTATGTATCTCTCTAGTATTTTGGAGAGTGGAGAGAGAATAGCTATGGGGTGGTAATTGGTTAGTTCTGTGGAGGGTCCGCCTTTGTGGAGGGGAATTATATGTGATACTTTCCACAGTGTGGGAACATAACTTTCTGACAGAGATCGATTAATCAAGATGGATACTGGGTAGGCCAGAGCATCAGCTGCGATGTGTAGGTATTCACTTGGGAGGTTGTCTACTGCTATTTTGGTGGGCTTAAGTTTAGTTAAGAGCTCTTCTACTTTTGACACAATAGAAGAGTGTTCATGGGTTCTATTTAAGCAGCTTTATTTTATACAAACACATCATGATAGAAGTTAACTGACTTTAACTTAAGTAACTTACATACAAACTAACTGCTGTAATCATACATGCTTACTCTCTGGCTGTACTCTCAAAATGGCACTAGGAATGGCACTTGATTGGCATTTATACATGCATGCCATGTCTTTGACATGCTTCTTAAAGATACAGTACACAGCACGTGCAGTCTGATTTACAGTTACTGGGTTCAAGAATTGCCCACAAATTGTAGTCATTTGCAAAGTCTGTTGGACAAATGCTGACTAAGTTTGCCTTGATTTCTCTGAATTAAATTCCAAACAGGAAAAGGCCTAGTACAAAACCCTGTGATACTGCACTGTTCACTGCTTTTTTGTTATAGGTGAATTCAAACACTTTGACAATATGTGTCCAGTTGATGATCCATTGGGCTACACACTTGGTGATATAGTGGTTTATGACCAGTTAAGACAGTTTCTCTGTAATACCCGAGTGTAGAATTATGTCAAATGCCTTGGCCAGGTCAAGTTATGTAGGATCCCTCTCCATGGCCTCGGTGACCTTCTTGAAAAAGTCAACAAGATTTGTCAGACATGATCTATCTTTAATAAATCAAAAATGGTTGACTACACATTCTTGCTGATAAGGTACATGATGATTCTTTTCCCTGGCTTACAGATGAAGCTAGTCAGGCTTATGGATCTATAATTCCCTGTGTCAGATGATGGTTTCCTCTTGCTCAGACAGAAGACTGTTACTGTCCACCATTTTGCTAAGAAGAAAATAGTCTATCTGGATGCTGTAGTTAAGTTGGAATCCAACTGTGTCTGTTAGGTCATGTTTTAATTTATTGATACGGCATCCTGGGATTTTGTCAGGGTCCATTGATGTCATATTTTTTAGCCTTAGAAGGATCACAGATGAGCTGGTCTCTTGTGAAAATATGTGGAATAATGTTTGCATGTATATGCTAGTGACCAGTGAGGACATTGTGGCGAGGTTTGATCCAAATCTGTCAGCTAGCAGGTTATGTATCGCCACCAATTTAGTATGAATGGTGCCATCCACAACCATTTCTAAGCATAACTGTGTATTCCCATTAAGATTTTGTACATACTTAAAAATGACTTGTGATAACTCCAAATACAACCTTGGGTTTGCATCATGTATGACAGAGTTGAAATGTTAACAGAGCCATGCAGCTCTACCTATTTGATATGAGTGTGTGGGCTCTGATACAATATATGGCCACATTACAAATGAGGTAGATGTGGTGCATGCAGAACAGTTAATGACACAAATGCTGACAGTCACACAATACTGCTGGGCAACACCTGAATAATCCTTGTGAACTGCACCACAATTATACATACAATGAAATCACCACGGTTGCAAGTGAATCTTAACTGGTTATATGTTTGTGTACATAACAGCATTACAACATGCATATGAAACAAGGCATATGTGCAGATGTAATCAATATGATGTAGTATTGTTGTATATCACATAGCATTTCATGATAGTAGGTATACACATGCACACATGTACCATAATGAAAGTGTCACTGTGATGGATTGAATGAGAAATGTGTAGAATGCTAATATGCTCCACTGCAAGAACTCATGCCTTACTAAGTCAACAATATACATAGCATCATACCATGTCAACAGTCCTCAGGATGCATATAAATACAGCTGTTATTGAAGGAATATCTGATCAAATGGCAGCGATAGCCATCAATACATTGCATCAGTTCTCAAGTTGGAATACACTGTTGTAGGGCTGCCATACATCCACACCTCAACATAGCAGATGTGGATGACAGCGACATTGACATATGCAATCTTTGTAGGGTTATAGGACATTACTAGCCTAATGGTCAACATCACATAAAATGTGAGTCACATTTAAACCATGTAAACAACAACAATATATATATATATATATATATATATATATATATATATATATATATATATATATATGTGTGTGTGTGTGTGTGTGTGTGTGTGTGTGTGTGTGTGTGTGTGTGTGTGTGTGTGTGTGTGTGTGTGTGTGTGTATGAATATATATATATATATATATATATATATATATATATATATATATATATAAGATAGTAGTGGTATGTGTGAAAGTGTGTGTGTTTGATTGTATTACTTAATGCCTGTCCATATGTGACATGTGCATCACCCCATGACAGAATTAGGAATCACACATCCAGTGGTCTGGAGATGACTTTCAGAGGGTCGTGGAAGGACTGTGCTTCATAATGTGTGTGCACATCTTTGAGATAATGACCTCCACCTGTGTTCTGCAGAAAGGATGTTATATGAACAGATGTAAATAAGGGATGTTGGATTCATGGGGCTATGTTAAAGGTTCTCCTGAGTGGGAGTCAAATGAAAAGAGATTCAAAAGATCATATAATGACTGTAATATACCACCAACCACACACACGCACACACACACACACACACACACACACACACACACACACACACACACACACACACACACACACACACACACAGCAGTTGACTGAGGTCAGATTTGAACAGTAAGCCTCTGTAGGTATACAAGTGGGGTTCCATAAAATGCAACATTAGCACCACTACAGATGTCTGACTGTAATAGTGTCACAGTGCACTTTACAGAGGATGACAGCATCATTGTATGCTGAGAAGAAGATGGTGGGAGGAGTGTGTGACTGACATAGCTGTGGACTTACAGGCTGTTCTAAAATTGCCTCCACACTGACAATTGAATTAAATTGCACACACTCAAGTTGACTGCAATGAGATTAGAACCTCTACCTATCTAGTTACACAAGCTAGAAAATACAGTATTTAATCCTAGAAGCATGGCAGAAGTTTGACTTTCATATTGTCAAAGAAGACTTTATAGCAGATGACATCATCAGTGTCTTGTGAGAAGAAGATGTTGGCAGGAGTGTCTCACATGCTGTTCTAAAATGGTCTCCCTGATGAGAGCTAGTTGAACACACAGAAGTTGGCTTCAGTAAGAATAGAACATCTACCTATGCAGTTTCATAAGCTAGAGAACACAGCATGTATTCTTAGTGCCATAGCACAAATCTAACTTACACATTGTTAGAGAAGATGTTATGGCAGATGACATCATCAGTGTCTAGTGAGAAGAAAATGTTGATAGGAGTATCTCACATGCTGCTTTAAAATGGTCTCTAGAATGAGATCTAACTGAACCCTCACATTGACTGCAGTGAGATTAGAACTAGCTATCTACTTATGCAAGCTACAAAGCACAGTAGTTAAAGAGAACACCACAAAACAAGTCTGACTTTTAGCAGATGACATCATTAGTATATGTTAGGAAGTAGATGTTGGGAGGGCTCTATGAAATTGCTGTGTAGTCATGTACCATTGTAAAAATTTGTTCTCATTGAGACTTGAGAAATGACATTAGGACATAGACTCATGTTTTTTCTAACTACACACACACACAACACACACACACACACACACACACACACACACACACACACACACACTCACAAAAGTTGACTGATGTGCAATTCAAAGCCATTCCTAACTACTTAGTCCAGATGCAGAACACAGTACTTAACAATCACACTATCATGGAAGTGTGATTTTTTTCATTGTTATAGTGGTCTTTATAAAGGATGACCTCATCATAATGTTGCAGGTAACATACACATTTATGAGACTCGTGTGCAAAGTCTGGACTTCAGATTTGCTATTCTGACTGATATATGCAAAAATACTTTAAAAGCTATCTTGGTATCCTAGGTGAAATAAGCTGTCATGAATGCAAGTTGTATAAATGAGACATACGTGTACCTGTTTCTCAAAATGTTGTTGACATACATACACACACACACACACACAGATACACACACACACACACACACACACACACACACACACACACACACACACACACACACACACACACACACACACTTTGGAAACAGCAGGAATGCAAGTTTTAATGTATGTGTTCATATTCTGATGAATTGATCTGCACAATACTAGATTTTATAGACAATATCAATGTGCTTTGATCAGCGGTGACCAACTACTAGTGTCAGTATAAACCCATAACAAATGTAACGATGTAGTTGTGCTCTTTATTTCTGTAGTGTATTTGACAGTTGACCTATTACTGAGATACCATTTGTAAGTATGTTGCTGCAGGGCACACATGAGTCTGAGTAAGTATTTTTCAGCAAATAATAAGTCTCTTGCTTTCTGTTGTGTTTATGAATGCATTTTGATGAGATGGAGGATAACTGGGCAATAACCATAGTAACACATAAATACCTATTTACATAGCGCATCTCCAAGGAAGTCATTTGTGGAAATGACGACAAAGTGTTAGTACGTACAAGATTTCCATATTATGAATACAACTTGAACTTGAGAACTTAAGAATATATGTTATGTAAGAAATAACTGACAGATACTATTTTGTTCATACTTTAGTTTATATTAGAAATGCTTTGTCATAACTTTTATGGTATAGAAAATTGTTGCTAATGCCTTCCTCCTTTGCATGGAGTTAAGTGACAAGCAAATGTGGTTCTTGGCTTAAATGGAAAATGCTAATATTTCTATTGCTCAACCTTCCTTCACTTAGGCTAATTAGTGATGCAAAGCTGTCAGCATTCTGGACAGTACTGAATGTAAAAAAATACACCTGTTGTCTAGCTTTCTCTGTGGCAGCAGGTGTAAGTGCAGTAAGCTGCAGGTCAGAGCCAGATAACACAGGACTCAAATCTAGCTCATTCACATTTTTTTACATATGGTGTCAGGATGGCATTACCTAAGCAAATGTGATCATTACTGTAAATGTGACAAGCAATCACTACAGTAAAGAATGTGTCTTACACAATTTTTATTGTTAATGCCTACCTCTATACAGTGATACAAAAATTAGCTGCTTTGCAGGCCTCATTGCAAATCACAATTTAATTGTGTGTACAGCTTTCTAGAAATGATAAGGGGTGGTACATGTTTTGAAAACATTATTTCTGACTCAACAGATATGTTGACAATTTGTGTATGGCCATATATCCTGAAACATGGGTCCTGTATGCTTTGTCACTGTAAGGACAGTTTGTGCATCGCATTATATGAAGATTGCATCCATCGTAACCTGAACCTGTTAAAAACAGAATCCTACAGATGACTTGAAAACATTGTACAATACACAAAAATGATAAACTGTTGAACTAAGGTAAAATGTCAGTATTAACCATCAGCACAGTCATGTGCAGACACCATCGATGAGCCTAATAAATCTACACACATACAGAGGAGTTGGAGTCATAAGATGAATACAAGGAGAGATGAAAATCCATCTAGCAGAGATTTTAATGTCACATTAATAGTCATGTTTTTGGTCTGTTGTCATTATTGCCATTACATGCTGTGTAGCATGACGTGAGTGGCATAAAGATAGAGAAGGCTTAGGAGCGGGACAACAGGCTTATGACAAGCAAACCAAGGTTAGCTAAATCTGTGATAGCAGTGGGAATGGATGTCACTTCTGATACTCATTTTTGGGCAGTAATTAATATATCTCCATGGAAAATCATAACTTTTGCAAATTGTGATATGCGGGTGATTAAATATATCATTCACACTAAGAAATGATTAGAGATTGATCTGAAATCATACTTTTGAAGCTATTGTTAAAAAAATCTTTAGACCAATGATTTATGTCAACACTCCACAGAGTAATTTGCATTTTGTTACATTCAGCAGTCTAAATAGCTGCCAGAGTAAATGTTTCAAAGTACCACTTTTGCTCTGATTTAACTCTATGTTCCTTTATCACAGTGAGTTTAAGAAGCATTGCACAGAGATAAACATACTAGTGTGGCCAGTGGAGCCATCTCACCAGGCTTTGCCATACGGAATGAAGAGCCATTCACCATCCATTGGTATTGGTACATGATGCCAAACTCCACACAAATGCAGAGGACAAAAGGGGAAAGCTTTATTACGGGCTAATTCTAGCCATGTGTGTGGTGTGTGATTCTATTTTTTGACCAGATTAAAGGCATTAAAATGGGGTAGATAGGAAAGTGGTGAAATGGGGACAAGCAGGAGAAGAACAAAGGGGAATCAATAAAGGAATTTGTAGGAGAGAAATGGGAAAGAACCAGGGGTATCTACTTCTTTAACATTTTAAAACAAAAAACATTGAAAAGTGGAAAACACAGTGTAAACAGACCCCGATTTTATTATTAGCATTTTTGTTTAAACGTTGCCAAACTTCTTCAGATCTCTCGATCTTTTTTTTTTCTAGCACTTGTATTTAAACATTGCCAAACTTCTTCAGATCTAACTCAAAACTGCATGCATCAGCTTTTCAAACATTTCCTCATCACATGACCCATAGTCCCCACTGGAGTCACTAGATCTTAAAGATGCCATGACCAAATATCCCATTAAAAACAGTAAACTACCTTAAAGCTGCTTTTTACATAGCAGAAAACATTCAGATGTAGTACAACAAAAGAAGTTGCCTCTCATTCATTCAGTACACGTCATGTCATGATAATTTCCAGCAGAGTATTACTTTATTATAAAAGCTTAAGAATCATTGTAGTTGTTGTTGTTATACCACGTCATTATAAAATTACATAAAATGCTACAAAAAATTAATGATTTATATAAATAAATAAATATATAATCCAGTGTATCCATAAAAAACATATAAAAGACATATAAAAAACATAAAAATATAAAAGTTTTATAAAAATGTGCAAAAAAGCATGTGAAACAATACATCCAAAAAAAATCAAAAAAGTATGAGAAACCCCTGCTTGTCTATGACAGCAATAATGCTATGCTAGAAGTACTAAATCTATCTATTCAAGGCCCTATGTTTAAGCACACTATTGACAGATGAATATTCATTCAGACCTGACTATGCATATGCATTAAGCACGATTTATCATTTTAATTCTTTCTCCTCTAATTAAAAAGATTAAGGTCCACCCATTGGGCTGACCAAAAACTTGCTCTATTACCATTTATTTAAATTCATGGCCCTGATTACTAATAGAATGTTTGACTACAGCATTAGTTCATTTTTGCTTCTTAATAGCATATTCATGCTTATATATTATTTATTTCAATGTTCTCTCTGTTTTCCCTAAATAGTATGAAGAATCTTGACAGGTGGTCAAATATACAACCCCATTTGTGCAACAGTTTATTTACCTCACAGCTTGTACTTAATACACTTTATTTCAAAACTAAACCTTGCATTTTTTAAGGCACAATAACAGCACACACCACAATGTTTCATTCCTGGCTTCCTTCCATTTGTGCTTTTTGCCCTAACTGAGCCTTAATTTTGTCCCTCTTCTTGTAATTATTCTAGGTCTTCCTTTTAGTCTATCCCTTAGATGACCATATTCCTTAATAAGTACCCAATTTTTTACTAGTGTATTTCTTATTGTCTCATACTCACTAGTGTAACATGTAATAAATCTGGAGGGATAAGTTACTTTATGTGTTGATGTCCCTATATATTTGCACCTCACTTTTTCTTTATTTAATATTGGCTGAAAATAACCCATTTTCCTTTTATGGCAAACCTTTCCAATCAATTCTGTCAACAATCTGTCTGGCTATCCCCTAGCTTTAAACATTAATTTCAAGTTGTCACATTCTATTTGAAACTTTTCATCTAATGTGACCATCCTGGCTGGATGGACCAGTTGTCCCTTGACAACTGATTTTTTTTTTTTTTTTTTGATGGGCAGGATGTGCACTATCATAATGCAAAAACAGGTTGGAATATGTTTCCTTGCTATGTATTTTAGAAATAATTATTTTAGCATATTGATCTTTACGCACATTTACATCTAAATAAGAAATAACAGTGTTGCTCATTTCATATGTAAAGGTCAAAAAATCAGTAGTGCCATTCAAATAGTTAACAAATTCTTTTAAGTCATTTTCATCTCCTGCTCACAAAATAAAGATGTCATCTAGGTACCTCATATACTGGGCCATTTTCTCTTAGCATTCATGCCTATTTAAAACATACTTCCTTTCCCAGTGAGCCATAACCAGATTTGCAAAAATGGTACCACATGGTGACTCCATGGCCACCCCTACTTTCTGTAAAAAATACCTTCCCTCAAAATATATGCAGCTGTTTTGTAGTACATTCTCAAACAGATCCACATATAAATTAATTTCCAATTATGATATAGCTTTTTCAAATAAAAATTCACTGACCTTGTCAATAACCAACCATTGTGTGATCACCAAGAAAAGGTACTTCACATCAATAGTAAGAAACAAATATGCGTCATTATACTCTGCTTCATTCAACAATTTAAAAAAAAAATGCCATAAATCTTTGCATATTTGTGCTTCTTTTTGCAAAAAAAAAATTTACTTAAGATTCAAACATTTAGCACAGGCATAAGTGACAGAATTGTGCCCATCAACTATGAGATGCATAGGGGGTTCATCCAGCCCCCTAGGAATCTTCAGTGTAACAAAGATCAATGGTATTGTAAGAGAGGACACAGCAAATAGCTTTGCTAGTTGATATCAATATGTCTGTCAAGAATCATGTCCTGCAGGGATACTACTATACTTCTGTAGTCTCCATTAACTAGATTTTTGGGAAACTTCTTCATATGTGTCTGTTTTCAAAATGTTTGTCATTCTCCCATTGTAGTCATGCACATCCATAATCATGAAACCCTCATGTCAGGTTTCATAACTCAGATATTCTGTCCTTTGTTTTTAACAGTTCCCTTTAATTACTTGTTAGATTATCTACAACCTTATTGCTGTTATGCAACATGTGTCAAAAGTCAAGTTCACATATTTTCTCACAAATCCTAAGAGCAGAGTGGAGGGGTGGGTTGAATGTGCTAGCTGTATGTGTGTCAGCAGGCATTGTCATGTCACCTGTGAATAGTAGTTTGAAATTAAGCTGACGTAAATAAAGCATTAGGTCAATAACAACTGTTGCAATATTCATCCTAGATCTAGGTACAAAATTCATTCTTTTGCTAAGAAAATCAGCCATGCTGGAATCAACCAAAGTCTGTGAAAAAGTGTATATTTTAAAGTCCCCATGTTTATTCGAAAACACTAATGGGCCTTGTCGTTGCAAGTTATTTACATAACCTATCTCTGGTTATTCCTTTTCTGGGAATTGTTCCTGACCTGCTGCCTTATCACTGCCAATTCTGTTGAGGCCCTCTTTCCTGATTCTTCTGTGAAGGTGTATAAAAATCCTGGTCATTAAAATTCTCACAAGTCCTTGCTCTTTGGTTCCTTTGTCTAATTCTTTCAGAATGTCTTAAGTAAGGAAACTGTTATTGATCTCTAATATTAAATGACTGCTGATTATCATTAACAAAAACACACTCATTTTGTATCTTCTGATCAGTTTCCACTTTGACTTGGATATATTCAGGAGCACTGACAACATCAGAAGCATGATTTTTTCTACACCACTGTTGACTCTATGGAGGCTTTGGGTATGCTACCCCTCTTATATACTCATCTCTGTCTCTATTCGACTTTTTATTTTATTTTCCTTGAGCATCATTACATTTTGTTCAGTACTGTTATAAATGTGCTGATGCTCAAACTTCTATCTAACATATGCCTCATCCTGCCTTATGTTATTTTCTAGCTGGTCAAGTTCCTCATCCAAATTGTTTGTGTCCTTAGTATTATATTTGATTAAAACTTCTTGGAACTCACAACCATGTCTTTTAAATAAACTGTCCAGTTCAATATGCAAAGGGGAATTCACAACTAAGTCTGTGGCATAGCACCATAATCTTAAACCTTTGGTATAATACCAACAACATTCTTTCAGATAAACATTTTCAAGCTGTGATTTTTTTGAACTTATGCAGCTTATAATCAAAGTTATTTAATTTCTCATGCATGTTGTTATTAAATGTTTGCTGAGTGGGAGAATTATCAAAAAAATCTAGGCCCCTTCTAAACCATTCCCTAACAAAAGGGGCTTCCCAATGTTGCCTTAACTGTTGATTATTATGACAACTTAATGAAGTATAAGAATGTAATGCTTCATTCACACCTAAAAGAGACATACCAGCAGTTCTTGCCATTTGCTCAGCTTGGTATCCACTAGTCTGCTGTTGCTACAATCCTGTCAGTAAACCAGTTTGCTGCCTCTGGTATAATGGAATCAAACTTCCTTCAGAGGCAGTTTATACATTTGCAGAATTATTAGTGCCATTCACCTCCCAAACATTTTGCATTTGCATAGCACTTAAAGTTGAATGCAAGCCATCCACTCTTTGGGAAAGCTGACCAATAACAGATGTTATGCTGAGAAGAGACATGTCATTTTCCCTCTTGGAAAACAAGGCTTGTGATAATCCTTGCTGCTCCTGCTGTTCATCTTCCATTGCATTGTAATCCACAAACTACTAAATAAACTTAAACAAACAACAAAAACTGTTGAAAACTGTAAGATTATGCACAACAAGGTTTTAAGGTTGAAAGTAACTTTGCTACAAATATGCAACATAAATAAGGTATAAAATAAAGCTTGCTTAAATGCAGAAACAGAGTTTAGTAATATGTGATTAGCATCCATACTAAATGGCTGTGGCTTAAAAAATAAGGACAGTTAAATAAATAAAAAAAATTACTGAAATGTGAACTCAGACCTTCCTAGACTGGATGAATAGTTACAGGAAATGTTGAGCAGATAAGATAAGAAGCAAGACTGATTGCCAAGCAAGTGGCTTGAGTTTTTCTAAAAACTTATTGTTATTTAAACATAATTGTTAAAATGTTCACATGCAACACTATTTGGTAATTATAATAAAACATCACAATTGGGCATATATGTCACTGATAAGCTGTTTGCAGGTAAAGGTTAAAATTAAAATACTTCAGTTACATTAAGTATAGCCAGCAGATGGGTTATGGTATACATACAGTTCAAATCAATTATACAGGAGGGTACACATAACTACTAGTAGTAGTATACAGCAAAGGCAACAGAAAAAATATATTCTGTCATTAAAAACAGCCAAAAATGATCAAATGAGACAAAGGTCTATAGTTTAATAACCTAATAAAGCAAATGTATAACCAAAGTGTTGGGCTGACATACATTATAAAGCAAATACACAATAGTGCAATACTACAGGGGGAGGGGTACTTTTTCAGTTTTACACTGACTGCGTAAACAGTATTGCAAAAGGATCTAAAATAAAGCTAGAAGAGGAAATAATATCTCATTCCTTCTTGACAATACTCTTTCAGAGGGAGGGAAAATGAGGTATTAGTGCATTAAAAATATTAGTAAACAGATTAAACCTGACAGGATAAGATATTTTGCAAGTTGCTAATAGCTATAATGCTAGTTATTAGTATTAAATTGTATTTACAACCTGTTAAACTGTAAAGCTATATAAGAGATGGCTTAAAATTGTTTTATTAAATCTATACAAGAGAGTAAATATATGTAAAATATGACCAAGAATGGTCACTATTTTTAATATGTTTTTGGCAAGACAATGTTGGTATGCAAAAAGCATAGATGCCTCTGGTGGCAATTCCACTAGATACTTCTAAAGAAACATAAGAATTTTCCAAGATGTTGCTTGATGTTAATGTTACTAAATCTGTAAGATTGGACTAAGTGTACTTTACAGTCTTTGTATGTACAAATATAAAATAATTCAGTACAAATGAAATTAATGTCTAGTAAAGAATATGTGTGAAAAACCATCCCCGGGATTCATGAAGCTCAGCGCAAGGCCGGCGTAAGGCCTGCGCCGGCGGTGCATGGAATATCCGGCGCAGTAGCGCCATATACATATTAATGAGAGTGCACCGGAATCACAGACACGTGCGTAGTGTACGTGAGCGAGCCCAGGTAGGATGCGTCTGGAGGCGTGTCTAAGCCGGCAGGAGGTGAGCAACCTAATGTGCTGACAGCCACGGTCCGCCCACAATAGTAATGGCAGCAGCCAGGTCCCGTGCAGAATGAAACGCACGACAGTACATAACATAGTCCCGTTCCAAATCAACGG
>NC_056732.1:264750309-264766668 GCF_019279795.1 Protopterus annectens | reverse complement strand
GTTCCGATGTCTATGTGCATGAGTCCCATTACAATACACTCCATATAGCTTTGCAGAAGAGGGCTAATTAGCCTTATGGGACAATATTGTCTGTGGTCCATTGTGGCAGCAACTCACAATGGAGCAGGACCACTATCACTGTATGCCATTCCATTGGGTAAGATTTTATATCCTGCAGTAACTCTGATATTGAACAGTGATGTAATGTGAGGGAGTTCACGTCCTGTCATAAAAGCCAGAGTGTAAGATGCAGGCTGGGACACTGTCTGTAGGAGTCCCCATTGATGCTGTGTTGTTGTCCAGCTGTGGGGAGGGCAGCAACCTCACCCTGTTATTGTGATGTCCAGGGGAGTTTTACACTCTGTTGGGGGATGGGACAGTAGCTCCTTAGGGGGGATGGGGGGCATCTGCACCCTGAACCTGTTTGCCAGGATGTTGGCAATGTCTGTTGGAGTTCAAATTTATGTTTATTGTCAGTATGCAGTAACTCACAGCTTATATCAGTGAAGGTGTCCACCCAGGTACCCTGAATTAACTGAAGAAGGAGACTTATTGTGAGGTGTCCACCATGTCTGAATGGTGCAATCTGTCATGAGAAGCTTGGGCCCTGACATAAACTCATGAAGTGATTGCAGCTGTCTGTGAGTGGTACAGATCACAGATGCCTTCCCCTGTCCTGGGATTGTGCTCTATCATGTAGTAGCATCACTCACTTTCATTGTATAGCTTATTGTGTGGCCAGAGGTCTAACAGACAGGGTCCCCTGCCATTGGAGAGTGGAGTCCAGTTACATTATATGGGATAGCATGACCTTGACATGCAGTCCACTAAAGAGTGTCCATAGAATGTGTTTGTAAAGGAGTCCAGCAGTCAGAGCCATGCTTACCTGTCCCAGGGTCTCTGAAGAAGGATACCACCTTGGTTTGGAGAAGTGTGGCCGATTTGCTTTTGAGAGTTCACCAAGAATTACCCAGGATGGGTGTGTGGACTTAAGGATATGGATGTCCAGTGAGATAAATGTATGTTCTGACCTTACCAATGAGGGGTTATATCTCCAGGTGTGGAACATTTAGAGTCCCATGTTGGTGATGATCATGTATCTAATATGTTGTCCCCTCTTGTGGATATAGGTGACCCGGTTTGTGCCACTTTAGCATATGATGTACAAATAGTAGCAACTGTTGGGCAATGATGTTTGAGACACAGTACTATCCCAGTCAATGTGTGGGTGGTAATTGAAGTCCTGTACCCAATATAATGGTGTTTAGAGGAGACCCAACTTCATGTATTGTCCAGATGTGTTCCCCACAGGAGAAAGCCGAGTGTGGTTCATGAGTTTGGGAGGGTGGTCTGTAGCAGGCAACAGCCAACAAAAAGCAAATATGCACAATGTTAGGTGCATATATGTATGGTTTGTGATGCTTTTGTGCAGAGCTACCAACCAGAGGAGGAGGGTATGTAATGTATCTGTGATGTATATGGATACTCCCCTATTTGTGATTTGTAGCCATTCCAGAGTTTTGTGTGATCCCAGAAAAGCATGGTATGAAATATAACCTATAGTAGGTGCTGGTGTGCATTTTGGGAGACCCTGAACCAAGGTGTCTGTTGAGTTACACACAATCATCACTGTTGTCCATACTAGAGGGAGATTCCCTGGAAGGTGAATTGTGTAATTTGAGGGTAACACATCCTGGTGTTGAGCAGCATTACCCCTCAGTGTCATGTACTCTCTGTAATGTCTATGGAGGTGGGTTTGTCTCTTTTGAGCCCCACTTAAAAAGGCTGATGTATGGTGGGCAGCAACTGCCTTGTAGCCAAGTGAGAAAGGTCCAAAGGGTGACATGGGCAGACTGTCCATAGGGAAGCTATGTGGCGTGTCGAGCATGCATCACTGAGCTGACAGACCTTTCTGCCATCCCTATGAATGCCAAACACCAATGATGTTAGCCAACTTCTGTTGCGTCAAGCGTCATTGGATTTGTTGAGGTATACTGTGACTATCATACTTAGTGCGGAGTGTAAGATGCAACCGGGCAGTTAGGGAGTCAGCCTACTGGCCCCTGGAGCTACACATGATCAGAGAGTTCCCTCTATGTATCATGTCATGTGTGGACCAGAGAGAGAGACGATCCTACAGGTGTGCCTTTTGCAGCACCAGCATGGACAATGCTGGAGCCAGTCCACTACACTGCTGTGGAGTGACCACAGAGTGCATGTGTTATGTTGTAGGATCCCACCTGCCACCTGAGGGGAGACAGCTCAAAGTGACTATTCCCTTGTTTGGCCTGGTGAGTGGGGCGTCAGTGTGTCTGACAATAAGTGTCACCTATTACAAGTGTATTAGGTGTGTTGTTGCTTGAAGGGCAGTGACATGTGTGTACACTGACATTGTGAACTATGATATGTGGGTATGAGTGGGGTAGCAGTTGTTTGTGTGTCTGCTTTGGAGAGTCTCTGCTGCTTAGGCAGAGTTTATGTAGATCCTCAAAGTATGTTTATGTGTGATAATGTTGTTTGATTGCTGTAGCTATAGGTTTATGTGAGACTGATTATAGGGTGTGTGTGGTTATTGCTTCATCACCTGATAGACTATGCCAGTCATGGGTCAAGAGAGCTCAGCCTCACCAACCGCTGTATGTGTCCAGCTATTGTTGCATCTCTCACATATATCTGAATTTGTTGGGAGGGAGGAGAGGGGTTGCCTGTGTACATGGGAGCATATGTGACAATGTATCAAAACCACAATATTCACTAAGCTGGACTGGAGTACACATGAAACCGAACCCCTGGACATGGCAGGGATATTATGTTGACATACTCCAGTAGCCTGATCACCTGAAAGGATCAGTAGGGTGCTGAGTGTGTAAAAGTGTATAACAGGGATTAGTGCTGGGTTTGTTGAGGTATTTTATATATAAAGAAAGTAGCTGAGAAGGATTCCAAAACTGAATCATGACACCTCCTTCAGCTATGTGTCATACCGTAGCAATGTACACTCATATATGTGTCCTGAGTCCAGGGAACCCAACTGTACCCTGACTGACAATGCCAGACATCCCTGTCCAGACAGGCTGTATATAGACATACACACTTCCAGCCATGAGTCCCAAGTCATCATACCAGGGGATATCACACATGTAGAATATGGCTGAACAGCTCCCCAAAGCCAAAAAGCATGGCAGCAATTGGATTACATTGTTTCCCAATATGTGTCATGCATGAACTACAGAACAAACAGACCCTGCACCTGAATGGGGCAGTTTGTTGAGCCTCACCCTCTCCACAGGATCTGGAACTGTTGAATGTGTTACGTAACATATGGCACTCCCACAAGTGTAGGTGCACAACACACCATGGGAAATTATAGTCCATGTGTGTGTAAGCCTATGGAAGCCTGATCTGAAGAGGCCATGGAGTCCATCATGGCTGAAGTCATACACAGAGCTACACAGGCTGACAAACACACATTTTAATCCTACCAACTGTGGTATGTTCATGTACATGATCATGGTTCCCAAACATTGCTAGACTGTTTGCAAGGTAGACACCAGGACATACATCACTGAACAGAGCTTTACATGTCCCACATAGACTTTTGCTGTGAATAGCCCTTTATCAACACCCCTGACACATGTGGTATCCACAAAACCAACAATCCTGTGCATAAATATGTGTTGACATATGAAGGGATGTCAATGTGTCCACAGATGAATACGTCCACAAGGTGAAGATTATGGGGTCCTGTCAAGCTGGTGACAGCTGCCAGAGCCCACATGGCTCATTCCTGGGATTGCATAAAACAAAGTGTACACACACATTATTGCACCATATCCAGTCTGATGATGTCAGCATCCTACAAATAAGCAGGAGAATCAAACCCCACCCAGTAAAGCCTATATACGCATACGTGTTGATGCATATGTCTCTAGTATCATAACACTTAGGTAGGTAGGGTTTGAATCCTAGAAAACACCTGACTGTGTCGCGTGTGATTTCCTGTGAGAGGTGCCCGGAGACTGGGAAAACAAATTAAAGAGGTACATTCTTCTTTGGAAGGATCTAATGATGTCAGCATCCTGCAAATACAGCAGGAGAGAAAAACCACTTGTAAACATATAACATGCCATGTTAATGCGTATGTATCTAGTATTATAACATAGTTAGGTAGGGGTTTGGATCTTGCTGACAGTGTGTGTATGTGTGTGAAGGGGTTGGGAGGGTGGCCTAATGGTTAAGGTGTTTGCCTTACAAACACAAGGTACAGGGTTTGAGTCTCACAGGGGATAAGTGGCTGGGCTTAAAATGGCTGGGGGCAGTTAGCCTGAAATACTAATCTATGAATCTATGAATCTATGCCTTTGAGGAGTGCCCTTTTGGAGACTGGGAAAACAAATTACAAGAGGGCGCATTCCTCTTTGGAAAGTCAGATGATGTCAGCATCCTACAAATATAGCAGGAGAAAACGCACCCAGCAAAGCATATAGCATGCTGTGTTGTGTATATGTCTGTAGTATCATAACATAGTTAGGTAGGGAGTTTGAATCCTACAATTGCTGAGTGTGGCAGTTGATCACTGTAGTGTGTGGCTTTTGCTTTTACTATGGTATAACATATCATGATTAAAACAGTATGTGCATTGCACACATCAGGTATTATTATCTGCGTGAGCAAATAAATATGTGTACATGTGACCTCAGTCAATTTTGGGTGTGAAGCCTGCATACTACATGAACAAGAAAAATGCAAAACCAAGAACAAATAAGCATTGAGACCTCTTCGAAATTGCTCAGAACAGCAAAGATGAACCAAGTCACGAATGTCACTTTTTTCTTAAAGCAAGTTTTCTCATGTTTGAAGCAAAATATATTTCCAAACCAATGTGATGGATCAAGTTGAACTTTTTAATGGGTCATCTAAAACCAACAAAGTCGAACAAGAACAAAATAAACCACAAAGCGCTTTTCGCCGGTGATACTGGGCTTTTCAAAGTACAGCCATATTTGATTTGAAGTGAGTTTAAATAGTCTACCCAACATTTATTAATTGGTGAAATATTGACTTAATTCATTAATTAGAAAAAATAATCTACCATTTGTGAAAAATACATCTGGCCAGACTGCAATAAAATTCTATGATAAATCACTCTGCAGCCCTTTAAATGTGCCAAACTTTGGGTGCTACTATAAAAGGAACTTGTAAGAGGTGAATTATGTAAATAAATATGGTCTATTTTCAAGTTAATTACTCATTATGTAGGTAGCTATAACTGCAAAGTTCTTGCCAATCCGTTAAAACTTCTAATTTAAAAATAATAGTATTATAGATAAAACTATCAAATATACCAATAATAATATGGATGCAAAATGCATGCATACCTCATAAAAACATGATCATATTTAAAATTAATTTCTTATGTGCATTTAATGTGTGTGTTATCACCAGTAACATTTCATTCTAAATTTAAAACTAGTAGATTATACATATTCTTGTAATTATCAAACTGTAGAGATGGAATTCAATTGAATAAATGCACATGTAAAATATACATTTAAACCACTATGTTATTAAAATCATTAAAATGTAAATAAGTTGTGTATAAAAAATTCTTATTAATCCTGTGTTAATTATAACACTTTAAAATTATTTCTAATGTGCATCTGTGTGTGCACATTGCTAAGTGTTGGTTGATTATTTAAAAAAAACAATACGCTTGTTGAAAAAATCTTATAAAACTATTGCTTAACCTATACTACATGAATACATTTGTTACCTTTGACAGATTGTGCCACTGCTTCTACTCAGATGCGTAGTAGAGTTCACATATGTACCTGTATGGCAGTGACAAAGCCGACTCACTGCACTGATCTGTGTCCAAGGTCATCTGTGCACTTACACATACCCATGACAGTTACTATAGGAGTACTGCAGAGGTGAGGGAATTACATGCCTGGGGTATATGTCGAGACATGTTCATATACAACAATGACCCAGCAGTAATAATGGACAGTCATCATAGATTCAATACAACAGCCCTGTGGATAATGCATTTCAGGCCCCCTAATGAAATCTTATGCTTGACACACTGGGGACTCCACAATACCTATGGATATGTGGATACCACTTAACGATAGCTTTCTGTGTATATGTACAGCATGTACGTTACCAACATACTGTGTTGATGGCACCACCACCTATGTGGTACTGTCGGATAGTATGTATAGTAAATGTGGATGATTAATGCCATGGTTGGCTTGAAACTGCATCCTACAGCATGTATTGGACAACAGGTATCTGTCTGTATGATGCCCCTTATGTGTGGGATATGTGTGCATCCCATCCAGGGAATGCATTTGTGAAGACCCAATCACATGCCATTTCCAGATGTTGATGGACATATCCCTAGTGTGTTTGCATGTACCTAAGGGGTTATATACCAAAACAGGTGTGGTCCCAAGGTATGGATGGCAGGGGTCAATACCAGTGGTCACTGTTATAGTATAGTACGGGTTAGGACCAAACTGTTACTGAGTTCCCCCACAACTGTGTGTCATTTGTCAGGACATCATCCTAATGGGTTATTTGAGGTTGTGCATTCTACCAGACTTCTGGAAATCATTGACATGTATCAATGAGTATCACCCACAGCATACTGTGTGTATGTCTACACTTCACTATCGTATTACCATGTTAGTACATATCTGTAGTAGAATGCATACTGGCCATCAAAGATACTGCATGAGATGTTAACAATGGGGGTACAACAGGGTATGTCACATGTTCCATGTGTCCACTAATACCGCATTACAGCCATGCAGACAGTGCGCACCCACCATGTTCACAGATGTACACCTGCTAATCTCTAATGCACACACCACACACCGTGCCTTACTGTTCACTCACTAACACGCAGTGATTGGCAACACTGTACACTTCAGCCAAGTGGCACATGGGTGGACAATGGCCATACTAGACCTAACACTGGTGTAAACAATGCTACAATGACAATCAGGCTGTGATGCATAATGCCTACTCAGATATACCTACAAGGATATCATTACACTTTCCTGTTGCCAACTTGCTAAAATTGCTACAATGCTATAATGTCACCCTGTGCATAAGAACCATGTTAGCCTGTTCCTGCATCAATGTTACAGATGACAGGAGGTGCTGAATATCATCATATGCACAGGGTGTGTTGTTGGTTTGCCAAGGAGCCAGACATTCCAGCCCATCCAATGCGACATGTGTGTGTGTGTGTGTGTGTGTGTGTGTGTGTGTGTGTGTGTGTGTGTGTGTGTGTGTGTGTGTGTGTATGTGTGTGTGAGGGGCAACAATTGCAGCATGGGCCAATGTTGATGTAATGTCTGTGTGTATGTGTGAGCCCTACTTGTTTTGGTTACTGTGTTATTTGTGTGTCTGCATGTGCACACAGCTCCCATATGTGGCCTGCCATATCTTGCGGGAGGTTTTGGGACAGCCACAGACTGTTACCTGCTAGAGCTGCTTACAAAATCACTGTCTCCTGGGCATGGACACAGTACCTGTGCCTGGCAGGGGTGCTCTACTGAGAGCAGTTATCCGGCGTATCAACCCTGACTGGGTACCTATCATCAGAGGCAGAGGTGTGATGATGACTGGACCCTGTCCCTGCTGGGACTGGCCAGAGCTTCGATGCATGTGGTCCTACCAGGACGGTCAATAGTGAACAGGCCACTGCCCCAGCATTGCTGGGGCTGCTTTTCCACCCTGGACGGAGTGACTGTGATGGCAGTCCTGTGTGCTGCCTGTGTGTCCAGCTGCCAGCTGTGTTGCTGTTCCTGGCATGCATTAGTGCGACATCTGCACCCCCTCCCCATGGTCCCTGGCTCATGGAAGGGACATTGGCAGAGGCAGCTTTTGTCTCCCCAAAGTGTCTATCAATGACCTCCGGTGAAATTCGGATGGCACCGGCATAGGTCCACGGATGCTGTCATTGATAGCACTGTAATGGGCCCTCTGCACCCTTAGTCCCTGTCTGGTGTACCTTTCCATACATGCCTGTGCCTGCATTACAGCCCGGAATATACTGGAGGTTGTAATACTTCTGGGGGCACATCTGCCAGGGGGCAATATGACCAGTGGGTGCTCCCGAGAACCCTTGAGGACGGCATCCACCTATGTGGGGCCTACCATTACAGGAATCCCGGCTATATGGCGCTGCTGTGAGGATGCAAGTGCCATGGGTACCACACTCTCCTGGTCAATGCCAACTGTATGCTGTCCCTCGGCTAAGGCCATTGGTGATGAGGGATGTATCGGCAGTACGAGTGTTTGCATAGATGGGGTTGAACGCTGTGTACTGTTGACTGGTGGATAGCGACCAGACCCTGTCAAATCTTTCTGTGCCAAAATACATGTCTCATCATCTCCACTATTAGTGGCAGTGACTTCAGGTTCCCTGCTGCTGTCAGCCACCCCAATCTCAGCACCTGTGAGAGGAAGACAAGAAACACACTTTACAATCTGTACATGATATTGCTTTACACAACGACACACATGCACACATGCACACATGAACACACTTGAACACATGAACACATGCACACATTCACACATTACACATGAACACATGAACACATACACACATGTAGCCACATGCACACAAATACACTCCTCACTACAGCACATACACACACACACACACACACACACACACACACACACACACACACACACACACACACACGCACCAGCGGTCCAACACATACTCAATAATGGGTGAAGGTGGGTGCCAGTATAACAAGACAAACAGTCACCTCACCGCGTGTCAGCATGCAGAATCGTGTTACTCCAAGAACCATGCAGTGCAAGTGTAAGAGGCCCTATTTAATGACATTATACATGGCTTTGATGCATGTGGCCTTGTAGTTGTTCAGTGATTGGCAACACCTTGGAACCAATGTGGTGGCCATGGACACAACATTGCTGTGCATGTATTATCAGCTCTGCAATGTCCTGTGCACCCATCACTTACAAGTGTATACATACCATGGCTGCGTATTAATGTGTTATCTGTGTGGCACATAGATTGCCATGTGTGATTACAGTGTCTGTGTCCATAGCCAGATAATGAGTGGGGACAGGTTGGCAGCACACATGCATGCTATGTACACACATGTGATGAGTGGTGCATGTAGCGGAACATGAAAGGAGGTCCCAATGCTCAACATGGCGGTTGGTTATTTTGTGGTTATGGTTGCAACGGCATTAAGAAACACCACAAATACCCAATGTGTGTCAATGTTAGACCTATACACCCAAAGGCATTCTGGCACATATATGTGACACTTAGGTACAGATATGCGACTGCTGTGCATGTTGCAGTAGGTATACTGGCATATGTAAGCACCTTGCTTATGCTATGCATATTGTGTATAGGTGCATATGTTTGCACACACACAACATTGAGGTGCAAAAGCAATGACTGCTATGTATAGTACTGTGGTACTGTAGTTTCTTGGCGGATGGGTGATAGCGACCATGTGCCATCATCATCATGCCATCTTGTGGTCACTCCAGCGAAGCTACTAATGTCTACGACAGACCTTGTACTCACCACCGCTGCCTAGCATGCTGTACCTGAACTGCAGTGCTGCAAGCTGGCTACGTTCACAATTACACAGCCACTTTGTATTTGCATGGGTGTGTAGGGTTCCAATAGGGAGACATTGCCCTGGCACATGACTGTACGTTATGTGTGTTGAAGAGTGTTGCACAGCCCCCATGATAGGCCTCTACCCTACCAAGGGTACATCATGATGATGTGTGGATGACATAATGGGGATACTGAAGTGCTTGACGACCTTACACGAATTGTGGTTTGTGGTAACACCATATGTAGCATGTTTTTGTGTACTTTCGCATTATGATAAGCCGTGTTATATTATTGTGTACAGCTGGCAGCAACTATGCCTATCCAGTGTATGCGATACGGGAGTGTTGCCACAACTGTGTCCTGATGCTCTCGCTGTATTATGTCATTAGGAGGCAGCTACTGATGACATTTACTGAACTGTGCAACATCTTACAGCAAACATGCCCAGCATGCATTATCGCGTGGAGCGTGTTATGTGTACATGGCCTACACCTTTCACCTATGAGCGTGCACTGTTTCATTACCAACATTGCAGGTAGCATACCACACTCCACTAGCATGGATGCTCGTCTGCCCTGCTGTCACACCAGGAGGGACCGGCGAGAATATAAAGAGGACTTAGATCGAGGTGTAGCGAAAGCCTGGCAACTGTGGCATTTGCTACAGTGGATATGCTTTAAACTACAGGTGGAACAACAGTCAACATGATCACAGGTTGTGGAGATAATATTCCAAATATCGGTGTTAGCCGACGCTGAGCAGCACAACTGCTGAAACCGCACAGTGTTACACTCTCGCGTAGAACGCGCGATAATCTAACGAAGTACAGGTTAACTGTAGTCTACAGACCGGAACCGAACATGTTACCTGCTGCTCCATGTGAACAATACTGGGTGGCTCCGACCTCCATGACAACACATGTATCACAGGTTGTTGCTGCTGTTGCCAGAACCCTGCAGCAGGAGCAGCTCCTCCATTCCTGGTGAGGGGTGAATGGCCGCCCAACGCCACTTATAATGACGAAGCTGTTGTCTTTGGATTATCAGATGCATGAACGCTGGACATGTCTAATTAAATCACTGCGAGTGATGGCATACCTGCTTTATAATGTCCGGTTATGCATGCCTCGCATGTCATTTACCGATAGGAACCGCGATCCATGCCACGAAGTGCACCGGTCCACTTCTTCTGCTTCGGGTGCGCTGGCTGCAACCCGGGGAAAACAGCATAGTGTACTGCTGCGCACCAGGAGCTTTGGGCGATTTCACTCTCTTCCTCAGCGGCTGCGAGGTATACGATGGATTAGCGGTAATTGGGCCATCTGGCTGAAAAAGATATGAACAATATGTGTGAGCAACTCCTGTGGCACACTTTAAACCTTTAATCAAAGATATCACTTTACTGACATATATACCATCCGTTTTTCTCTGTCAGGGGTTACCTGCCACGTTCACTACCACTTATTGGTTCTCAGGCCATAACGATGACTAACATTGGGTGCCTGGCGTATACTCCATGTATCACAACGCACTATACAACGGTACCCGCACCCGTTTTTGTGACACAATGCACAACCTCGACACAGGGGTATTTTATATCCGTACGGCAATTACGAACAGAGATGTCATCCATTTGCAATGAATGTAAGAAATACAGTTACCAGTAAGTACCGATTTCAACCACACTAGTCATCGATGACATAGCCCTATACCTAACATGCTTATGTGTACAGGTTGTTACCCTGCCAACATACATATGATTGCAGCCATGGGTACAGGAGCATAATTACACACACATCAGAACAAAACGCCATAACCACACCACTGTCAGCCATGCCAACACAGATAGAGCATTACCTGTGTATTACCATAAAGTACTGTGTGCCACTTACTTACTGAGCCACACTTATGACTGAGATTTGTCCCTCTGTGCACGACTACACTGGGAACACACATTGACAGTGTTTTCCAAACAATGTGGTACACACACACACCAGCATACTCTGCTTTGTTTAGGCCCACCGAGCTTCCAGGTAGTACTACAGTTCCTATGCCAGGGAGTTAAGTTCACCAGCAGAACCACTCACCCTGAAAGCATACATGTATTGGCTTTAGCCTACAATGAGACACCACAGTGATGCAGGTCCACAGGGAACTATGTCACATCGGTATGCCATTACTTACTATGTCTCTGCCCTAACAATACACATCTTTCCCTGGCGTCACAGCTGGGATAGAATTACTACCATGTCAGATACAACTTCCACACTAACCTATCCGCACCTTTACGAGACCTTGCACGCACATTCAGTGTTACACTTAGCGGGTATTGCCGTGAGTACATGTGGCGGAGTGCACTTAATTGTAGGCCATGAAGTAGAGTTATATACTATTAGCCCTAGGACCCTCGTGACAGCCTAACCATGCTCTGCTACCCCTGGCCTTTGACAGACATGGACTTTGATTTCACTTGCCCTGCCAACCAGAACAACAGAGTTCCTGGGGTTATTATTACCAAATCTCCCAAACACTCCCTCAGGGGTATTTGTAATGACGCGATTAGGGAACCCCTTGTTTTGCTACTTTAACTGAGTGTGGTCTATTCAGTGTATGGCATATCTGCAGAGATAGGAACCTATCCCTCCAGCATGTGCTGTTTAGTGATGACAAGGTTTTAGGGCCCTAGGAAATTATCCCGGAGGATAGTGATATCATTGCCATGGTGAAGTTTGTCACCCAGCTAATAAGGTGTGACATATCCACCTCCTGTAGCATGTCCGGCAGTCCTTATGTAATGTGTGGATGAGGTAGTGGCCTGAATGGAACAGTAGTTTTGAGTGGAGTCACTCTGGTTGGGACATGTTTGTAGCCAGTGGTACCTTCTGTGAGGGCCATGTCTGTGGCCTTTCACTTTCCACTGTGGTTGTCATGTGAGGGTACATACTACCACAAAGGAGACATTGTGATGGTGGGGGTACTGACCTATATTTCCCTAGATGACCGCCTGTTGTCATGACACATCCTACGATTGAGATTACAGGTCTAGTGTGGCACTGTCTTATCAAAGAGGTGGCTACTGTCCACCTGTGTCCCCTTCATATCACACCTTGATTGTTGGGTAGATCTCTACCTATGTGGTGAGTTAATGGGTACAGTGTTTTGGAAAGGAGGAATGGTACTGCGAGTATCTATACTTGTCTGATCCATTGCCTTGGTCACCACCGCACCTGCTGCAGTACACATATATTTATGTCTCCTCTCTCTCTCTCTCTCTATATATATATATATATATATATATATATGATAATGTATATATATATATATATATATATATATATATATATATATATATATATATATACATATCTATATACATACATGTACATATCCATTTGCCTGTACGCACATAGATGTACGCATATGGCACATGTACAGTCCACCTTTCATGGTGGGGATATCATCACCGAGGATTATGGAACCGTACAGTTATGTGATTATATTGCACAATTGTTTGTGCATGTCTCGGCCCGTAGCTACTTGGCAGACCTCACTAGCTCCTAACACAGCAGATCCTGACCGATGGGTCCCACATTTAACTAGCACATGACCTTATATCAGCATTGCATGCTGTTTTTCTATACCGCACTGGAACCTGCATGAATATATGCACATAACAGCAACTTCAACAGCAGATATCTATCCACCTTCACTTTAACAGTTTGCGGTATGTCCCTTGCCCTATGCATATGCAGATACAGATAGAAACATACTACTGCCGCATGTGGATGATTGCAGTGTCTAGAGGTACTCTTCGGAACGTCCACTACATGCCAACACATACATATGGCAGGTTACACATACCTTACCACCTTTGTATTTTCCCTGCTCACCATGCATTACAGTTTTGTGGGTTTTTTTTGGGTTGGTTGTTTGTTTTGGGTTTCTCCCTCTGTTTCTGTCTCGGTTTCTCTCTCTATTATCTTTGTCTTTATACCTGTCTGTGTCTCTCTCTCACGCCGCTGCATGCAGCCCTGTACCTGCAATGATAATGGCGTGTGGTTGCTGGAGTACAGCCTGCTTTCTGAGTCTGCACTTGTGCATGTGGCGGTGACAACCCTCTGCACCAATTGCTGCCCTGTTCAGTAGTGCATCTGCGGTCTGCTGTGTGTTGTTGATTGCATTACTCGCACTGTGATTGCAGCCCACTGCGCATAAAATGCTAGGTTAGGTAGGCATAGCCCTTTCAGCTTTCAAAGGTGGGGCCCATGCTTGTTTGCTCTGGACACCATTGGTATTGCCAGTCAGAAGGTTGGTATATGTCTCTTATCTGAAAGGCTGGGGTTGTAGCCAGTATTGATATGCATGTTGTACCCAAACCTATGAGATATTGCTGCTTCCAGTGCCGCACTTCTCCGAGTGTGAACTTGTGTACTCACCCCTCAAATGCTAACACCGTGCATGGGGAGTATGTGCTTTCTTTTCTGAATTAGACCATTTAACTGCCATGGAAATGGTAAGTTGGTGCACTGTAGTATTCCCTGTAGCTGGCACGCATGCAGTGTTGTGAACTTGCTATACTGTAGTATTCACGTTGATTACTCACCTCTAGAACGGGTTTGTGGTTTGTTTGTTTACCAATTAGCACAGGCTGCTCAACACAACTATGGTTATATTTCGAGGTGATACTGAGTATGCCACCACCACTACACCCTATGGTTTTGACCCTGAATGCACAGGTGTGTGTTGTACCATACGGGTAAAGTGCAAGAACTGCAAGAACATTTTTTTTTTATCATATATGGGGTTATAGCGCTTGAACGCTTTGGGTTGCTGTAATGCACCTATTGAAGATCCCTATCAAAGGCAAGTAGTCTGTCGCAGTAGCTTCCCACCTGTGGACATACCAGATGGTAGCTGAAGTTTAGCCTATTATACTTTTGTCTGTACCACACCAGTCGCACCTTGCTGGCACGTTAGCGTTATTGTCACGACTGGTTACATTGGTACATTGGCTACATCCTGTGATATTTCTGTGTTGTACTCCACATAAGGGCATGCCTTATTGGAACTCTTCAGCTATTTTGGAGTGGCAGTAAACATTTTGATATGCATGTGTTTCTGCACTCTACCAGGTCTCCGGGGATACTCTGGGTAGCATGTATTTGAGCGGCCTCAGTAAAGACACATATGTTAGATACACCTGCAATATATTACGAAGACATTGCAGTTGAGACTTAGAATCAGGGCATATGTATGCCTACACCTTTTCTGATGTGCAAGAGCAGTGTCTACTCTCACCTATTGAAATTATTCATTGGTGGCTGATTCCACAGTTGTCTACCCTTCCGGTGTACTTTCCAAGAGTATTGATTCAGTGGGGAGGGCTGGCCAAGCATTTGTTTACAAATCAAGGGACATCCCTGTAAAGCAGTCACAGTTAGGTGTCTGGCCTCTCTGTCCTGAATAAGCTTTGCCAGTGTTTATCCTGGTCTGATACACTGTAATGGTGTTTGTAAGTTACTACTGAAACATTATTCCCTTGGATGGTTCTACTCTCCTTTTCACAGTCATGTCATGCATTTCCACAACTGCTGGTAAAGCCCCACAGAATAGGATTTGTTATATACCATTCCTAATTTCATTTACATTCCCCTCATTGTAATGTGATATGGTATGTCAGCACCAAGTTATTTGTATCTGCTGGCGGCTTGAGTGGTAATTCCATGCAGTCTATTGTGTGCCAATGGTCTTGGGTTTTGAAAAACTGGCAGAGGTCTTTCTTTTGCTGCTAGACAGCATGGAAGGGCCCTTTCATGATGACTTCGGGCGCTTACCCAAAGCAGTTAACAACAGGGTTTTGCATGGGTTGCCGATGCTTAGCGATCTTAGCTAAAAAAGCCCGCACACATTCGCTGCCTCCGGCAAACCCACTTACTACTGCTTAAAAGTGCCCCTCCCACACTAACTGCTTTATTTCTTTAAAGAAAATGGGAGATAGGAAGGGAAGTGGTGAAAAGGGGCGCAAAGAGGAGACCAGACAGTGATAAGATATTTCCGGGATGTGCCGTGGGTGTAGGGAAGGTCCATAGCTACCAATTGCTTAGCAGCAACAGCTGTACATATGCAATAATTTGGAGTGAAATTTGCAAACCTTCCACCCTGGGAGGGTGAGGAACTTAATAAGAATATGTTGCATTGCCAATTATAATTATCCAGTTTACATGTCCAGTGGACATGTGTGAAAATCAGGAAGCATGTATGGAATTTTTTGTGGAGTACAGATTGCCCTTTTTTTTTGGGTGAAAGGAGTGGAAGTGAGTTAGAGGGAAGTAGGTATGTTCAGGGAGGTAGGTTGGGGGGAGGTAAACAGACAAGACAGACAAGAGCGCTTATACAGGGGCAGTGCTTCTTGTGTGACACATGGGGTCAAGGTGAAAGAACACAATTGGCGGGGATGGATGTTTTGGAAATGTCGTAAGCCCATAAAGACAGATGGTAACAGTGGAACTGAGATCCCCCACCCATAAGGCATTCACCACTGCACATTCCACAGCAGAGTAGCTGTGCTGGAGGCTGCGTGGGATGGGCAGGCTCTCGTGGAACTTCACTTGCTCGCGCTTGAGTTGGAGTAGGGGATCAGCGACTGAATGCTGGATCTCCCCACACCAGCAGCCCGAAGAATGACAGGTGGCCCTTCTCCACCTGCGGGAGGGGAGCCCATCC
>NC_056732.1:264670345-264749809 GCF_019279795.1 Protopterus annectens | reverse complement strand
ATCTCTAATAAAATATACCAACTCCAAGATAGCTCTACAGTGGGGAAAGGGGCAAAATCCACATAACGGCCAAGGGAATTATTTCCAATTTTATCCCTCAAATGTATTGTCTTACAGGTCATTTTATTTTAAGGGTTTCATATAAGCTAGGGCAAGATTTGCTACCTTTGTCCATTAGAGACATAGGTGCTAGGCCCAGGGTATAGTTCTGATTTCTCATCAGCTGGTCCAGGTTTCTCTTTAATAATGTTAGGGCAGAGATCTACCTCATATAGACTGGAAGTCTGTTCCAGAGAAAGGGAATTCCCTGACATAAATACCTGCCCCTCCAGCATGCCCTATTTATATCACAGGCAAAGTTTATTCCTTAGATCGAGTAATTCTGATGCTATTCATTTTGTGGATATACAAAAGATTAGGAAGCCGCAGTGGTACAGCGGTTGCATTGTTGCCTCACAGCAAGAGGTTCTCCCATTCAATTCTCAGCTAGTGTGTGGGGAGTGCCTTCTGTGTGGAGTCTGCATGTCCTCCCCGTGGTCGAGTGGCCTCCAAAAGACATGTGTGAATGGGGGTGCCTTCACTGAAGGTTGGGCATTGGGCTGGCAACTAGGTGTCATAAAAATCTACTGCCAATCATTAGCGGACAGGAGTTCCGCTGTGGCTACCCCTTACCGTCAAAAGCCGAAAAGACAAACAACAACAAAAGATCCATCAGGTCCACAAGAATACTGTGTATGCCAGGCATAGATCACCTCTCAAATGCCTGTAGGAAACAATGTATAGAGATAGAGCTCGCTTATGATATGCATAGGATACGTTGTTTACACACTGCATTCTTTTTGTGAGAAACCTCTGTGGATGATCCAGTTATGGCATGTGCCTGGTCAGGTACATACTGAAGAGGGCACTGTACACAAAGAAGAGCCTAATGAGGACCAAATACAGTGGAACAATGACTTCCTTGGACTTAGATGCCATGATATTGCTTATCAGTTCAGCAACATAGAATGCCCGAGTGTGGTATTGTATCATATGCCTCAGTCAGGTTAAGGTAGGCAATATACACCATTTTGCCCTCACCCACATTTTTGGTGACCTTCTCAAAGAAGTCCACCAGGTTGAGTAGACATGATCTGCTCTTGATGAAACTAAACTGGGTTATGTTCAGTGTTTGAAGGTTTTTTATGCCCTTATTAATTATTTCCATCATAATTCTTTCCTTGGCTGTGCATATGAGACTAGTCAGACATATGGCTCTATAGTTCTTAGGAACTGTTAATGGTTAGTCCCTGTGCAGAGAGATGACTGTTGTAGTTCTCCCTTTACATTGCACAAAGCCTATCTAGAGGTTGTGGCTAAACAGTGACTCCAGTTGTCTCAATAGGTCATGTTTCATGCTATTTTGGAGGCATCCTGGGATGTTATGTGGCCCATTGATGTAGTATTAGCTCCATTTACAATCAGTTCTGCACATTGCTCTGTGTTGCCTTTGAGGTTTTAGACATAGCAAAAGAAAATCTTGTAGCTATCTTTTGCCTGGAAGGCTATCTTTATATAGGTGCATAGGTAATTCCTAGGCTAATAACCCTCTGGGGAGCCTTTTAATGCCTAGCTATACTTCTCAAAAGTGAGAATCAAATCCTGTACCTTGGGTCTGTAATCGAAACACCTTAACCCTAATGCCAACCTCTGACCCCACTAAATTATCATTAGAATCATAGGTAAGCTGCCCTTGTGGGGCATTTTAAGCCTAGCCAGTTTCAAACTCGGTACCTTGTGTTTGTGTATCAAATAGTTTAACCATTATGTCAGTCCCAAAAATGCCTTTTTAAAGAGTTTGATCTATACAATTCTTGCTCCAAAAGGCACTATCTAGAGTGTGCTGCTACCCACAACTCAGTTCTATGTGAATTTGAGGTGGAAATACCCAGCATATTTTTGGGAGGTGGGAGAAACATCTTAAAGACACAGAGAAAACATGCAAATTCTGCACAGGCATAGGCAGAGCTCAGGATCAATCCTTGCACCAAACTTTGTAACCATGAACATGGAAGACAAAAACCTTAACCATGATGCTGACTATGACTGGCTATAAACACAAGTTGACTGCTGTGATATTAGAACCCCTATCTACCTAGATTTCACAAGTGAGTGAACACCGTACTTAACAGTAGTATCACTGCAGATGTCAACCTCACATTTGGCTTTCATTGACTTAATTTGCTTTCTTAACTGTTTGCTTATATTGATGAGTATGTTCATCATGCTGGGCATATCACTTCCTAATCTTAACTATGATTTTTTTCTTTTGTTGGACAATCTGTATATGCTTGGATTCCACCAGGAAGTTATGTTTTTTGAGTTTGTTTTGAAATTATTTCTGGTAGGCACAGCTGTGTCTATGTATTTATTAACATAATTGTACAGGAATCCTGTGACTGATTCTGCATAAGCAGCAGCATACTCAGGGTTTGGCATGGGGGGGTTGACCGGTTATCACTTGGTAGAAGGAAGATGACCATAGAATAGTTAAGAAACGTTATAGCTTAACCATGCTCACAGAACTGATTATTTTTATTATGAAGGAGACAGCTTTGTGGTTTGACCTTACCCCTTACTGGACAGGAACTACGCTAGGTGTGATACAGTGTTCTCCCATGTTTGTGAGAATCAGGTTGAGTATGTTTGCACCCGTAGGGGAGATATGGAGTCTCTGGTCCAAGGTGTTTGTTTTTACAAAGTCCAGGAATCTCTTGGCCTGAAAGTTTGGGGTCATGTAAGTATCTCAGGTTATAGTGGAGTAATTGAAGTTGCCCATGAATATGGTATTGGGTTAAATGGTGAGGTCCTGCAGTAAGTCCAAGTGTGAGTTATGGGTTACTTGGGCCATAGATGGCTGGCTATAGCTTGCAAGGATATGACATTGGATTTTGCCTTTGGAAATCTGGACAAGAGAAGCTCAAGTTTACATCCTGTTTGACTAGTCTTGAGATGAGTTTGTTAATGATATAAATTGAGACAACCCCACCTTTGTTCCTGGCATGTGCCGATCTGAATATATGAAAGGCATTGTAGCTCTGTACTGTCAGAGTGCTGTCTGCAGGTTTGAACCCTGTTTCAGTAACTGCACAGATATCCACATTCTCAAATGTGAGGAGAGATTGGATTGAGCGGAGTTTCTTGTTTAGGCATCAAGCATTGAGCAGTAACATCTTTAGTTTCCCTTGGGTTGGTTTTGCTATGCCAGGAGGTTTGTCAGTTTGGTATGGCCTAAAAAAGGCACTCTGGGAGAGTACAGTTTTTTAGCCAATATTCAAAAGTCTAGAGGGACAGGTGCATACAATCCTTGGTAAAGCAATGTGGTCTGTTGATCAAAGCAGACAAATATTGTACCCCCTTGGAATGACTCCAGAAAATAAGCCAATTATTGGTATCACTCATCTTTTGCTCATATTGTGGCATTATGCTTTGTGAAGGCAGAATGCTGATCAATGTTAGGTATATACTAGTCTGCAATACTTAGTCTGAGAGCTCTATAATGTCTCTCTTCATATAGTCCAGGGAGGTATGTATCAGGTCATTTACAGCCACAATGACAATGACTGAGTCATATTGCTACTTGTGGTCTAATGACTTGAATGCATGGGCGACTTGGCAGATCCTGGCCCCGACAGATAACTGATGTGATTTTTCTCCTTATTCAGCCAGGTGAGCCAGACATCTGTATGCCTCACAATGCAGTCTCCTATGTTTAAAATATTGGATAGTGCATTGGCTTGCTTTATGGGCTGTGTAGCTAAGGTTCCAAAAGGTGTGATTGTAGGTGTTGTGCTGAATGTTGTTGCGGTGTAGAGCTTTTGGGGTTACTGAGGATTCTTTTTGTAGAATGAATGTCTAGGAAATCTTTCGGATTTGGAAAGGTTGCTAATAAGTACATCAGCATAGGTTAGTCCATGTGTTGGCTCAGTACTATATGTGGTGGGTGTAATGCTTATGTTACTGACAACCTGATTATTCTTTGAGTGCTTTTGTGTGAGATGCTTGCCTCCAGTGACTTTGTGTAGTTATATCTGTCAAATATTGTTTCTGTTTCCCTAAGGATTAGTTGGTTATCAATAAACATGAGGCAATTCCTATATTGTCTCAGGATGCCACACCTACCAAACAGCCTGCAGGGAAATTGAGAATGTACCCATCCATGATATTTAGTCTTTTTTTTGAGAATTACAAAAGGGTGGTACAGCAGGCTAACTTGGCACTCTGATGGTTGAATCTTCAACTAGGCCATGCATGACTGAAGGGGTTTATTTTAGAAGTTCGAAAGCCCATAATATTGAAATTCAAAATATTGAGACCAAAACACTGAAAACTCAAAACATTGAATCCCATAACACTGAAAATATATAGGAAACCGACATTTAATATATACCAGCACAATTACATACAGAAACACAACTCAAACCATAAAACACTTCTACAACAATAAGCAGGGGGGCAAGCCCCCCTCAGCCCCCTATGCTTGGGGCTGCACCCCCCACACCCCCTGCTTTTTCAACATATCAACTCTGAGATTGCACTACACAGAACACAATGGCAGACATACCATTTCACGCTTCATGACTGCCTGTTTAAATTGTAAAAAACTATCCTCAACCTTCTCTTCGAAACACTACTTCACTGTTAAAACATTACACATTACTATATATCTCTGCGATACTTATCGGAGTTTCATAGGTAACCTCAGTCATACTCCCTTCTTACTTATACTACAATATAACACACCTTAGTGTAATGTAGTGCAATCTCAGAGTTGATATATTTAAGTAGCAGGGGGTGTGAGGTATAGTTGGAGAAGCGTAATATGGTTTGTTTTTTATTTGTTTCTGTATGTAGTTGCGCTGGAATATAGTACATGTTGCTTTCCTATGTATTTTAAATTTTATGAGATTCAATGTTTTGCATTGTCAGTGTTTTGAATTTTCAAGATTTTTGTCTCAATGTTTTGAATTTCAATGTTATGGGCTTACGAGCTTCTAAAGTGAATCCGACTGAAGTCATGCTCTTCAGAGCACAAGCAAGTTGTTCTTTGCACAAGTTTGCAGTGGGTAAAGTTATAGTGAAAGTTTTATAGGTTTCTAAGTTGCTTGTATCTATACAAGGTGCTACTAAACTCTACTGCATGACAAACAGCAGATTTTATAGGCTCAAAAAACAGTGATTAAACTAACTAAAAAGCCCTCTGGCCAATGAAATTATTTCACTTTGAGCCCACCTGCGTGTTTCCCAACTGGACCAGACAAGGCTTCCTTTCTACTATGACTAGAATTGCAGTCCTAGTCTTCTTAATGTAAAGCACACATTTTTAATTATCCAAAAGTGAAAAGGTACCAGAAACCAATCTAACAACTAGCTACAACCAGTAATTTCAAGGTGATTCTACAGCAGGCAAGTCAGCAATGAGAGATACACACTTTAAGGCAATTTCAAACTACAATAACAGAAAGTAAATCAAGGAGAAACAAATAGCTTAGAAATGTGTGATATTTCATTTTAAAGTACTTACCTGACCCTGGACAGCACCAGACGTAAACAAAATACTCTAAGAATACAGGTGTGGACGTTAAGTGTTTGCTATAAATGCAAGCAAAAAAATAATGCAGTGATCCCTTTAAATAGATGGCAGTTCAGGAGAATATATCTTTTGTGGTACCATTGTCTTCTGTGAGAAAACAGGCACAGTCGCCGGATACCAAGAGGCAGGAAAATAAAATATCCAGTATAACAAATGCTGTGTTGCAAAACGTTTAATGGGCTGGCTAACAAGAAATGAAGATTGGGATGAACTAACGACTGAGGTGTTCCTTTACAATGATGTTACAAAGAATTCATCATTGTAAAACCTAACTGATTAAATGATAATGTGTGTAAAGTACAAGTATATAAAAGCTAATAAACTCATCACAAGCATACTTTTGTGAGTGGCTTGGGGTAATATGAAACACAATTCTGTACCATAAACATATATGGACTTAATATGTGATGTAAAGAAAATGCCCATATGATGTAAATAGGAATTAACAAAATAAGAGCAAAGTATAAGAAATGCAAGTATATGTTAGTGAAGAGCAACAGAACAAAAGAAATGAAGCCTTATCAGCCATTAATCAAATATGTTAGTTGTTTTTAGTATAGGATGCAAAACAACAAAGACATATAACATCAGGCTATAACAAAAGCCTAATTACCAAGCATACCCTTCTCCCATTTTTTCCCTTAATATAAACATTAATAAGTATTATATTTTCATCACATATTCAGGTCATGTGGTGTGTGTGTGTGTGTGTGTGTGTGTGTGTGTGTGTGTGTGTGTGTGTGTGTGTGTGTGCGCGCAATGGGAGTACAGGGAGATCAGCATCCCACGTTGTAAGGTGCAGCACTGCAAATAATAACTTTGAAGGAATTGTTGAAATTCTCTCTCTCTCTCTCTCTCTATATATATATATATATATATATATATATATATATATATATATGAATTATGTATGTATATAGATAGATAGAGGTACACAGACAGAATAAGAAACTCATGGAGGAAAATGTTCACCACAAGTCAGTCATCTTCTCTCTGAGGCCTATTAGTACCGACCCTCCAACAAATGAGACCACATTTAGTGACTTTACCAGAGCAAACATATTTCACCTTTAAAGAAAGCAATGTAAGATTCCCAACAGTCCCCGGCAAATGGGCCTATACCTCTCAACTGTACTGATTTTTGCAGAATGTCTGGATTTTTGCCTCAAATATTTGGTCTGTTCCTCATAAAATCTGTGGTTTTCTGGAACCATGGAGTATTAAGTCACTAAATAATAAACAGATAATGACATATATTTGTGTTTCAGACTTCATTTCCTTCAGAAAATGCATGCTAATACAAATCTTGTTATTCTAGCAGCTTTCCAAGTTTATTAAAACAATGCTTAAAATCTATCTCTATTTTTTGGCCTTCGTACCCCCATTATTTTAGGCTTTGTTCAGATTTCTTGCATTAAGAGATTGAGAGGTATGACTGAGTGCTACTGCATTCACATCATTTACCGGCATCTAACTAGCTGCATAAACTGACAAAATAAGTAAAGTAATGCATTTTTTAAGAAATCTCCATCCTCAGGACCACACTAAAACATGCCAGAAATAAATTTAAGCGTACTATTACCAAATGTAAAGCAGAGTATGACCTTAAGGTTGCTACAGGTGCCAAAGAAAATTACAAAGCTTCCTTTATTTGGTGCTGGCATTATGATTAAGGTGTTTACCTCAGGAACAAAAGGTACAACATTTGATTCTCACCTTTGGTTACAGTCTTGTTATTTGGTAAGACTGCAAAGTCTGCAGAATTAATGACTAGTATTAATTTATGAACCAGTTATGTCCAACAATTAAGGAATAATGTCCGGGAATTAATTGAGTTCATGTATAATAATATCATATTCTAGTCCCAAGGATGTAGCCAATACATTATCAGACAAATTTCATGCTAACTTTGCAGAGTTGGCATAACAGTTAAAGTCTTCAATCCTACGCATTAGGTTTGATCCTGAACTTTGGCCAATACCAGTGTGGAGTTTGCACTTTCTCCCTGTGTCTCAGTAGGAGTTCCTTACAAAGCATGCTGGGTGTATCCATCTCAAACTCACCAAAGAATGGAATTGTGGGAAGCAGCACAGACTCTAGATGGTGTCTATTGAGGGAAGAGTTGTACCGACCAATCCATCTGAGCATCAACTGTGGTATGCAGTATTCTCTATACAGAGAACATGGATCTATCGCTGTATTTTGGGTATATTCTTTAATTTCTCACAACAGTCGTCTTTACATCATAAGGCTGACTTTTACTACTACATATTAATTATACCTTGTACCTTGCACAGTCCAGAGCCATATATTACATATGGATGAATTTAAGACTGTATAAGCACAGAAAATGATCAAGAGCATAATTAATGTTTTACCATCAACTAAGACAAATGTGAAGCTTTCATGAGAACTAATGGTTGTTTATCCATCATGGATAATGGTCCCTGAAGCACTCTACCATGTTAGGACTAGCCACTCACTGGTGTAAGAATTGGCTCTAAGTGATTTAGCCACATTAGCTGTTGTCATCAGAAATGGGCATTGGTATTTGAGGAGTATAAGTGGGTTGAGGACACCTTCTCCATCCTATGCCAGGGGCCTATACAAATGGTAGGATGGGTCAATGTGCTTTACTAGCCACTGTGTGCCTGCTATAAAGCCCAGCCCTGTGTCAATCAGCTACTGTCTGGCTGGTGTCATTGCACAAATTGGTTTACCTGGGATAGCTTTGTTAAATGAAAACTGGATGTAAAACCAATCAACCTGTCTAACATATACAATGGAGTGATGCACTTAATATAGGTCCACTGACAGGATGCAGCTTGGAAGTGGGTGATGATATGGTAAGAAGGAGGCTGGAAATTTTTTTTTTCTAGGAAACAAGATGGAAGGACACTGCAGCAAAGCCATTTGGCTTAGGATTCAGAGTCTGTTACTCAGGGGAAGGACAGACTAGAAATGTCTGTCCTCTCCCTATTTTCTGATAAGTCTCGAGACCTGGAAAAACTACAAGCACTGCTGGTGACACCATGATGGGTGAGGAAAGCAAATCTATATATTTTGTCTATGAATTGCTTAGATTGATAGAGCTGCTTTCAGTTTTACCTGCTCTATTTTGTTTCCTGTGTTTTCGTTCTATGTGGCAGATAGGCACTTAAATTACTTAGGCTGAATATTTCATGTTTTCTTTTCCTTGTTAATCTGTTTTTTGAGTGATACTTAAATAAACATATAATTTCTGGGTCTTTGTGTTTTCAGTTAAGACTGAAGAGCTGCAAAAACTGCAAACACTGTTGGTGACTCCCTGGAAGCTATTTTTCTTACCCACCCACCCTCTCATTCCTTGATCTGCTTTTTAAACTTGGTGATTTTTAAGCTGCCCACCCTTACTGTAAACTGAGCTTTATAAGCTCCTCCCTTTCTACACTCTTGTTTATATCTTGAATTACTTGCCTTTCCTTGTGCTTATTTTGGGGAAAAAAAGTGCATTTCACCTATCAGTGTCTGTTCTACTGATTTACTTGCTCTGAATTCACTAGCTAGTTAGCTGCTGGATTTCTGTGTGTTTTTACACTTTAGTAAGCACTTTTCTGTGTTCTTAAATCAAGAGGATAGTAGATCTTCCATCTAGTTGCAGTGGGAAGTAACTTGCTCTATATAGGCTGGGGAAGCACACTAGCGATTCCTGTGCATGTAGTTGTTTTATTGGCTGGTTACCTTTTTTAGCGCTTTTATAAATTCAGATCAACTGAGTGGATCTTGGCTCATTTCTACAAAGTGAAGTACTGTCCCTTTATTAAAAAATCACTTTTATAAACTGTTTAAAATACACTGCCATATCTGTATCTTCAAGTTTGTTTGTGCTAACATTTCACTCCGGATCCTCATTTTTACTGTGCTATTTCATTAGGAGGACTGGGATTATTCATCTAGTGGCAGTAGGTATTTACCTAGTCTATATATGTTGGGAAGCACATAAAAGGGCTCTATGTCCACTTATTTTATTGGTCAGAGGGCTCAGCAGTTAGTTTTCTGTATTTCCAGTGCTGGTAGAAATTCGGCACATTTGCACAGAGCTGTGCCTGTGCCCTGTACAGAGGCAAACATCTGGAAACATTGCTTATTTTCATTATAGTATAAAAGTTTATTGTGCCAGTTACTTTATTATAGCATCTAGAACTATTCTTGCTCAGCTAGTATCTGATATCATGCTGGGCAGCATTGCTGGGTAGTATAGCTGCAGATTACACAAAAAAAACACCCTTCCCTCATATGGTTACAAACACCCTCCACTCCTATCCTTTCAATTACACATTAGGACCTGCAACCATGGATGGGTACTTTCCTGCTATCTCTGCATTCAGCTTGGTGGACATGGGCATCCTGAGACAACATAACAATTGCTTTATGATACACTGACAACCACTTAATTCTTGAGAAGACAATACAGTATGTGAGAGATGTAGTTACAAATGGAGACTGCAGGCTAGACTCTCACATACAGACACAGAAAGCAACAAACAGGTTGTCAGCAACTCACACTCATCACTCACTGCACCCACAAAGGACCACACACATAGACCCACATATGTGAAAGTGCTCATATGTAACTTACCCAAACTTCAAAGGTCTCTCAGGCACTGTAGTCAAAACATTCACATGTCTACAAACAAGACAATTACCATCATAGCACATAAAGCCACATCTTTTTGTGCCTCATCTACCAAGCCCTTAAAGCAAAACACTCCACAACCCAACATTCTGGTCATTGGAGACTCAATTGTAAGACACAATGATATCCCTGTTACCAGGCTGGATAAGGGGAAGTTTACAATTAATTGCCTGTTGGGACCAGGATTCACCAGATCACATAAGCATTCCGGGGACTTACCCCTAGGTTCAGTATGACTCGGTTGTAGTCCATGTGGACATGAATGACCTGAGACATACTTCCTTGGACTATATGAAGAGAGACATGATTGAGCATGATTGTCACAGGCAGGTATGAGCCCAGCATTGATCAACATTCTACTTTATCCAAGGATGTTGTCACAATACCAGCAGAAAATGATTGACTTTAACAACTGGCTTAGCTACTGGTGGTATTCTAAAGAGTTCCAGTTATTGACAGCCTGGGGTGGCATGTCTGACAGACCACACTGCTTTTCCAGGGATAGTCTTCACTTATCACCTCAAGGCTTTCAGATACTGGCCAAAACAATATCCACCCCTATAGTGCCTCTTTTAGGTATTGCCAAACAGACAAACCTTCCAACATAATAAAAAAGTACTCAGGACAAGCTAATGGTGTTACTGCTTAGTGCTAGGAGTCTCAGCAAGAAACTGTACCCCTGGAAGCTTTCTGCACCCTGGAGAATACTGACATATGTGCAGTTACTGAAACATGTTTCAAAGCCATGGAAAGCACTCTGGCAGTGCATGACTATAATGCCTTTCATAGATTCCAACCACCCAATGAACATGAAAGAGTAAAAGAAGGAAGAGTAGCTATCTACATGAAGTATAAGCACACCGCAAGGCTGGTCAAACAATAGACGTACTTGAGCTACTCCATGTACAACTAACCATGGGAAAAATCAATTACCATATTCTTATTAGCTATGGGTCCCTGACCATGAACAAAGAAACCCATATATCATACCTAAAGTTACTTGAATCACTCACTATCCAGCCCATTGCCATACTCACGGGTGATTTTAACTACCCCTCCTTTAGTTGGGAGGCATACATGACCACTAACATGAAGGCACAAATATTTCTTAACTTTGTAAATTCAAATGCCCTGGAGTAGCAAGTCTGCACTCCCACTAAGGGAACAAATATCCTAGATCTGGTACTCACAAATATGGGAGAGTGCTACATTCCACCTAGTGTGATGTGCTTTCTACTAAGATCAGATGACAAAGTTGTCTCCCTTGACACAAAGGTGAAACTAGTCTCCCCACCTAATCCCAAAAAGTTTAAGAATTTCTATAAATAAATTACCCCCATTAAGGGTCAGCATAGCTAGTTTCCAAGCTCCCCCAAATCCAGAAAACACAGAAGTCTACACAGAGACATACATAAAAGCCCTGTATGACCATAAAAACAACTGCATAGAAATGGCAGCACCAGAGTGAAATAAATCTAGGTCAAACTGCAAAAATAAGCCACCCTGGTGAACCCCTGATATTAATAGGTTATATGTCAAAAGAAAGAAAATCCTGTTTAGAAGTAAAAGGGAATGAGCACTACAGAGCAAAAGTTGCCTCATTAGTCTAAGCAAGCAAATTAGGTAACTAGTCTCTGAAAGCAGACTTTGAGGTAAAAATAGCCTCCATGAAGAATGATAAGGCATTTTTCAGTTATGTCGACAACCTTAAGGACAACACCCAAAACTGTGCTGAATTAGTTATAGATGACACCATCTGCACTCATACAGAAGATATAGCAAATGTGCTGGCCAACAAATACAGCTAACATTTCACCTCCCCATCTCCCCCAGGTCTCCCCAAGAAATACCCTGGTACAAATATACCTCCACAATAGGACCCTGAGATCTTCCAACAAACTACTATTAAAAGTTACAAAATCCAACAACAGCTTTGGGGACTCTCTGTATTCTAATAACATTTCTAAAACATGGAACTCCATCCCTCAGAATATACTAAGCATAACCAGCCCAGCACAGTTCAAAACCAGCTAAAGAACCAACTAAATGACAACTGGTTAGGCTGTTGCTCCTCACCAGTCTGACCTTGCTTCCATTTCCCACCTGTGCCCACCATCCAGCTCTTTTTCCACTTACTACACTAATGTATATATAACTTTCAACAAAACAACTGTAGGTTATTGTACGTTATTGGACAAATGTTAGTGAATAGTAATTCCATTGTATAGCATGCTTTTTTTCATTGCACAGTGTGCTTTCTTTATGATCTGTATAATTCTTCTGAACTGCAAAATTCTGAGCTGTTATACTGTGTTTTTTATGAAGAGCTTATTTCCCTGGGCCTCCAATGAAAATGGGCAACTAGACCAGTTGGACTTCCCCGATAAACAAATGTTAACTAATTAACTAAATAAATAAATAACTAATAAATAAATAAAAACATGGCTTTAATGGGATTTGACAATATACCAGGTTGCCTCTTATATGGGTTTAATGGGGTTTGACGATATACCAGGTTGCCTCTAATACAGCTTACATCAGGATTTATCAGGTCCATTAGGATCTCTATTTAACCACAGCCTCTGGACTGGCTTTATTCTTATACAGTGGATGATAGCAACAGTCATCACTCTACATAAAGGGGGACCATCTACTGACCTGGGAAATTACAGACCTATGACTTTGACTAGTCTTAATATGTAAGGCCATAAAAAGAATAATCATGGACCTCACAAATAATGACATAGGAAATGTCCAAACACTGGATCTGGCTCAATTTGGCTTTGTCAAGGGCAGGTCATCCCTACTGAATCTGGTGGATTTCTTTGAGAAAGTTGGTAAATTCACTAAGGCCATGGATGATGGTAAAACAGTATATACCTACTACCTCGACCTGACCAAGGCATTTGACACAATTCCCCCCTCAGGTATTATAAATACAAAACTGGGCATAAATCCCTATGTCACCAGATGGATAGCCAATATGCTCATGGACAGGACACATGTGGTTGAAGTGGGTGAAACCATGTCCAGCAAGAGGCCATTTACTAGTAGGTACTACTGGGACCACTCCTGTACAGAATATACTTTTCTAAAGTCAAGGCTAATGTGGTAGACCTACTGGATGACAAAGTTTGTCCATGACAGCAAGCTGGGGGCAATCAATGAATCCCCCAATGGCTTAAAACTAAATGTGAAAAACTGCATTATCATATCCTTTGGGAAGTCAAACACACCTACAAATTACAACATCAATAGCACGCCCCTAAGAGTAGACTCAGAAGTGAGAGATCTAGGTACACAGATAGATAGTAGCCTGAACTTTGACTACTATCTGTCCACAGTGGTGAGAAAATCCTTTTATGTGGCACAACTTATAACTAAAACTATGGCATCCAGATCCAAGGAAATTATAGTCCCACTGTACTCATCTCTCATTAGACCAATAATCAAGTACAAAGTGCCATTTTGTTATGTAGTTGTTTAGACACTTACAGCCGCTGGAATGACTTCAGAGGTTCCTCACAAAGAAAATGCAGGATGTAAACAACATGAACTACACGGACAGACTAAAAGCCGTATCCATTTTCTCTGTTTTCCTCTGCCTATTAAAAGGTGACGTGTGCCTAATCTACAAGGCACTCAAAAATCCATCCCTAATGGAGCTGCTACACATCCACAAGTCAAACAACATAAGGGTCACCCGATCTAGTGATCTAAACCTAGTTAGTGACTCAAGCAAAACTTGCTGGAGTGACAGATATGTGTCTCAGAGACTGCCCCTTCTTTGAAACAGACTTCCTAGTCACATTAAGCAGATCCACTCCCTGTCCCTCTTCAAATGCAGTTTAGATCAATGGATGGGGAATCACAAATTCACACCTGGGGTAGTGCCTATGTCCTTTATGGACAGGCACAATCTGCAAGGTACTCAATACACATGCACAAATCCATGCCATCTTCCTGTTCCTGGGGGTCATATATTGGGTAAAATCAGATTATATTGGTTAGCTTTGTAAGGACCCTTAAGCTGTTAGCCTGGTAGTCTTCAATGAACCTATGAATTTCTGGTCTGGAAATTCATGCAAGGGAAAGGATTCAGATAGCAGTATGGGATCCCATCAAAACTAGTGACAGAAACATGGGAGTCAATCTCTAGTGCAAGGATAGGGCAGTACTCATAATTTTAGCTATGGCCTGCAGCAGGGTTATACTAGCAAGAAACAAGGTGCATTCAGGCAGAATTACAGGATCTACTATATAAAGCAGGACAATTACAGCTGACATTAATAATGTGGGACTTGAATGCACATATTGGGCAGACTGAACAGGACATTAGGAGGACTGTGTGGGCCCACATGGGTGAGGTAACAAGATTAAGGATGTTGAAGCTATTCTAGACTTCAGTCTGTTACATGTCTTGATGGCATGGTTCAGCTAGTGAAGCAGTCACAAGGCCACATACAAGCATGGTCAACATGCTACTCAGATAGACTTCCTCCTGGTAAGTAAAGGGCATTGGGGTAGAATCAGGGATTGCAAAGTCATCTCCAGTGAAACAGCTGGCCTACACATAACCACTGGTTTCCACAATCTGCTGCAAGTAGTGGACAGTGAAGGCTCATAGGTCATCACAGACTAGGCTGAAGACCTGGAAGTTGACTGGAGGGAAAACACAAGAGCCAAATTAAATACTCAGGTCTGTAGTGCCTATGGAAGAAAAGGAAATAGGTGGAGTTGAAGATGAAGAATGCAGTGCCTTAAAACACCACTATAGAACAGATATGTGGCTGAGACCGGCATGGAGATAAGGTACATAAGGAAAGCTGATGGTGGAATAAAGTACGAAAAGTCATCAAAAGAAAGAAGGAATACAAGAAAAAGTAGACTATAGAAAAGATGGACCTGGATAAGAAGGAATATTGTTGATTAAGAGAACAGTTGCAATTGCAAAAACAAAAAAAGGCATCAGATGCATGATACCAGCTTCTGGATAGCGATTCAACAGATGGCACAAGGAAATTTCATCTGATTCAAAGGTGTAGACAGAAAGATAAAGAAGACAATCATCATGCACTATTCATAAGAGATGACAAGAACAGCATGCTCACCAGTTCACAGAGCAGCAAATGCAGATGGAAGTAATACGTTCAGCAGGTTCTTAATTTAGAAAACCCCACATAATGTGTACTGCCCAAGACACAGCCTACAATGAGCAAAGAAGAGGAGCCCACTCTAAAAGAAGAAACAAGAACAACATTGAGAAAAATGAAGCCTGAGGACTGCAGCAACCTCAGATGAGGTCATGGCAGATATGATCAAGATGTTGGATGAGTTAGGGGAGAAATGGATCTTGAGGGAACTCATAGCATTATGGAGAGAGAGGCATATCCCAGATGACTGGAGAATAAGTATTCTAGTGCCAGTGAACAGGGATCAAGGTGACATTCACAACTGTAGGCCTTTATAGAGGTATCAAACTCTTGGTACACTGCATGAAAGTTCTGCACAGGGTAATGGGTAAATGAATACATTGAGAAGTAGAATGAAAGGCTGTAGAAGAGCAGCTGAGATTCAAATCATGATGCAACACAACTGATCCAATGTTTGAGTGAGACACATAGTTGAGATGAAGCTAGAGATGAGGAATTCCCAGACTTGAGAAAGGATATGACAAGGTACCAGGAAAGCTGATTTGGACAGTCCTGTTATGGTTTGATGTCCTGGAAACACTGGTACAATTAGTGCAGTCTATTTACAAGAAACTAATGCCACAAGTATGAACAGTATTCATACTCATAGATGGTGTTACAGTGGGAGTAGATGTGCATCAGCGTTCAGCTCTGAGCTCACAGCTGTTCATACTGGTGATGGACTATATTAGCACACAAGTTAGAGGAGACAGATCAGCAAAGCTGCTGCATGCAAATGATGTGGCATTGCAGGCAGACTGAACAAGAACTCCAGCAAATGATAGGGAGATGGAATGCAAAACTGATGGCACATGGGATGAAACCGAGTACAGATTAGACATCTATAATAGCAGCAAATGTGGACAATCAGAAAAAGTTGACATTTCAGATAGAAGAGAAAATAGTGGAACAGGTTAACAGCTTCATGTATCTGGGATGTGTGGCTGAGGAGAAGAGAAGTCTATATGCAGAGGTCAAAGTTAGAATCAGTTTGCTTGCAGCCAACTGGCACAGACTGTCAGGTGTAGTGTGTGACAGAAGAGTGCCAAGAAACTGAAAAGTAAGGTGTAAATAACGGTGGCATTACCAGCACTACTGGGAATGACTGCGTGTAAGGTGAATGCTCTGCCCACTACACTACTGCAGTATTGTATGGTACAGACACTTGTGCAGTGAAGTCAAAGCAGTTAAGGAAGCTACCATGGTGGAATTGAAGTGCATGAAATGGTGGGACAGATGAAAACCTGAGGACATAAGACCAGAACCCCAAGTAGTAAATGAAAACACATCATGGTGCTTGTGTATGTACAGGAAAGCAGAAGACAATCTGGTAAAGAACTGGGACAGACAGTAAGAGGGCAAGAGGAAATGAGGGTGCCCAGCAAAGAGACAGATGGATTGTGTGAGAGAAGACCAGTGACAGTCATGCACGACTATCAAAGAAGCATTGAATCAAGATGGATGTTGCCAGTTTTCACAACACCCCAACCCCCTGTAGAAAATGAGAAACTGGACATAATAATGATAATTTGACCCCCTTCCCACATTGCTGCCTCAAGTGGCCATGAAAATTTACTTTCCTCTAAAATCAACTTGAAACAATGCTTAGAAATTATGTCAAAGGCCAAAAATAACATCACCATAGGGCCAGATGACTTGATAGGCTGCATTTTCATTAATGCCAAATATGCACTATCTGAGCTTCTTAAATGTTTCATCTTCAACCTATCCACTGGTTTAGCGCCTGATACCTGGAGAATAGCCACTGTAACTGCCTTACACAAGGATGGCCTCTCTGCAGACCTTGGAAATCATAGGCGTATTAGTCTCACCAGCCTTATATGCAAAGATATGTAACATATCATAGCAGAATTAGTTTCTATAGACATAGGCAACTTAACTGATCTTGTGGTGGCAAGTTCTGTCTACTGAACCTAATAAATATCCTTGAAAAGGTTACAGAGCCTGTGGGCAGTAGTCAGTAAGTCCATTATGCTTATCTGGACTTGGCCAAGGCCTTTGTGACCATCCTCATGTTGGTGTGATTAAAATATTAGACAAACTAAATGTACACCTCTATATCCTCTTCTGGATAACAATTTAGATATTCAACAGATTCTAGATTGTGAAAGTTGCTAATACCCTCTATGGACGTAAAATTGTAACTAAATTGGAACATTGATCAGTGCTAGGCCCTCTCCTGTTTGGAATTTATTTTGCAGGCATCCAATCCAGTGCCTAAATGTGTAGTTGATCAATTTTGCTAATGACCACAAACTGGATACTGTTATCTGCTCATTCATTAATACTAAACAGCTCCAGCAGCAAAGACAGGAGTATGAATACAATTCATGTCAACTCACCAAAGGTAGTTTTGGCAAACATAAAAAAATTGAAAAATGTTTCCCAAAGCTACCTTCACTGAAATTCTGAGAAAAATGTTTTTTTTTTTTTTTAAATGGTTCTGCAGCCGCCATATGGGTGGACATCATCCCACCCTCTGAACTTATATATACTAAATCTGAGGTCACAGAGGAGTGGAAAAATAGGTAAACTCCACGGTTGATAAGAGCATATTTGGTGACCATACTTCGGTCATTTCACATTCACTGTGCACACACCATAGTTAGGAAACCCTTCTATCTGGCCCAGTTAATTTCCAAAGGAACAGGATGAGCATCCAACGAAGTAATTTTTACAATGTGCTGTTTCCTTGTAAGTCCCCTCTTTGAATTCACTCCCCTCTTTGGTTTATATAAATCCAAGGATATCACTCAACTTAAGAGGTCTCAAAGATATTTAACCAAGAAAATTAAAGGCCTTAAATCTTTTCACCTACCCCAATAAATTACCATGACAATTCTTATACTGAGGCTGATCTGAGATGACCCATGTCTCCCTTTTTGAGCCACAAAAGATGCACTATATTTTCTCTATTTGTCGTGTAGTCCTACAGCTCCACACTTCACATATGAAATAGCTTAACAGTAGTCAAAGGCTAGTCAAAACTTCATCATCCAGACTTACCAGCCTGTAGATGGAGGGATGGATGTACAGACATAAAATAAAGCTACTCTGCTCTTCAAACAACATTTAGCAACACAAAAAGTAGTGCCTAATTGCCTTTATGTGTATGTATTTGTCTATGTATGTGTTTGTGTGTGTGTGTCCATGCATGTGTATATGTGATTCAATCATGATGGTGCAATTAAAGCTTAAGAAAAAGTTCCAAACACAGTAAACTAGACAAATATTTGTTATATATGTGCAGACATTGTTTTCTGTCCTACCCCTGGAAAAAAATGAAATATAAAGTACATACTATCTAAACCATGACATAACAACAATACACTTTGCTTGCCTGCAGGCTTCTCTGGGATTTTCTTAGACCTGGCCATTAAAGTGCAGTCATATGGGTTTCACCCTTCTGACCTTGACAGGCAGGAGAAAAATCACAGAGCAGTCCCCTCACAAACATGATATATTGTTATGGTAGACCAGTTCAAGAAAGAAGCAAATGAATATGGTGTAGATATATATATATATATATATATATATATATATATATATATATACACATACATATACACACACACACACACACACACACACACACACACACACACACACACACGTGTGTGTGTGTGTGTGTGTATGTGTGCCTATAGATAGATACATATAGGTATAGCTAGATATACATATACATATATAGATATAGATATATGTTATGTATGTATTTTTATTTATTGGTTGTATAGTTTTTCAGTATTTTATTCCATTTTCAGCCAATGGACATATTTTAAAATAAAGTTGCTAACTTAAAAGTTTTGAAACTGACCTGCACAACTCTGAGACATTGGAAACCATTAAGCTAAGTGGCAGCCCTCAATATCTTCTAGATGGTGTATGACTGTGCTTAGATGATTTTCATATTTATGACCATGCAAGATAAGAAAGTATTTTAAAATATTTTATAGTAATTGTGTAATGGAGTTTAATGGTGGATATACATAAGAGAACTACCACTATAATGCAGGAGTGAAAGATACTGTTGGACTTTCTTCACTCTCCCTCTATTCTCCGAAAGATAAAAATAATAAAAAGAAAATCTCTAAAGAATGTTTACATGAGGACTGTTAGAAAAGTGTGCATATGGAAGGGAGGAGGTTACTTATAAATGATAAAAGTTTTTCCAGCTTCAAACATTAGGCATCTTGCAAGCCTCTGGAAATTGTACTGAATTTTGAGGATTCCCCATTAACGTAAAACAGCTTGTTGCCCTAATAGCAGTCATTTAAAGAAACAGCTTACATCTTTGCGCCCCTCAGTTTGCAACAAGCAAATTGGCATTGTGGGTATAAAATGTGTCTTTCAAAACCTTAAACATAGGCGTCTGAGTAAGAAAAAGGGTCTCCATTTTGGAAGACAGTTACAACAAAATGTTTCTTAAACTTAACCAGTTACAAATATCTGCCCTAAAAGAAAACATTTACTTTGCCAAAGAGCAGACCTACAAGAAGTAAATGTGTCAACAAAACAGAGGTCAGCTTTAACTATGTTCAACTAAATGAAGATTCTAAATCTATCTATCTATCTATCTATCTATCTATCTATCTATCTATCTATCTATCTATCTATCTATCACTAAAACAGTAAAAAGGATACAAGGACAAACCATTTAGTAAAAATTGCAAGAAAAACCCTGTCAAGCTTGACTTTTCACTGTGCAATACCTTAAGTGCCCAGTAATAGATGCCCATGGGTAATATGCAATTAACCCCTTAAGAACATCAAGTGTTTTAGTTACATGGCCTCTGAATATCCATGACTTTTTGACATTTTAAGTCTTTGTAGTTATATTCAGGCTAATAAAGCCAAACCACACTAACTGTGGACAAGCATGTTTCTGTCTTTATATTGAACTCATCAGCAGAACATAAATGAATAGTCTGGCAATACTTCAAAAACACAGGGTCTTTAAAACCAGCTGATGCCCATATGTATTAATGTGTCTGCAAAATATCTCAACAAACGTGCAAACCAAAGGGTAAAAAAAAATGACACAGACAAACCAATCTGTAAAAACTACAATAAAAACCCAGCCAAGATAAAGTCTTCTCTGCACAATACCTTAAATCTCCTGTAATGGATGCCCATGTCATATATGCAAATGACCCCTTAAGGGCATCACGTCCTTAACTTTTTAACAAATAGTTTGTCTATGTGACAAAAAAGTGGACAACCCTGGTAGGCGGACTGGTGTCAGAATTAGAAAAAAATGACAGTGTAAAATCCTCAAGACACAGAAACATTCCTACAATGGGGTTAGGCTAGGCTAAGGTGGAGGATTGCCCCTATGTTATAGAAGGAAGTAGTAGTCCACAAAAAATAGAAAAAAAAATGACAGGCCAAAAACCATAAGGATGACACAGTATACTATTTAGGATAAGAAAGAAATTATGTATTGTTACTATTATGCAAGAAGCCCAGAATTTCCAGATAGAAGACATGCAAAAATATTAAGAGAGAAATTCGAGGAAAAAAATACTTGCACATGAAAACACTGTCAAAAGCTTCACGTGCAAATTTGTTTTCATTAATTCAACAGTTCTATGGAAAACGTTATATAGACCAACACACTTTAGGCCATTTTGTAAAATAAGCAACTGAGGAAGTGTGAAAATACAAAGAACAAAACCTAGAGGTTTTTGAATGGTATAAAAAAGAAACATGGGCATGGGAAAGAAAGAGAAATCTGATATGCTGTAATATTTATGCAAAAGAGAAATGCAAACTAATCAGTTAAAAAAACAGCTCCAAAATATCTGGGAAGAAATACAAGCAAAGGCACCCAGATATGGAAAATATCACAATACAAAAAATAAGATCAGAAAGGAGGAACAAAGAACAGAAGACTAGTAAAGCAGAAGTTAAACAAACAGAAGCTGCAGTTAAGGAATACCTGGGAAGTGAATGGTTCAGTATAAAAAAATCCAACTCCGGTAACGTCACAGCATGATGGGGCAATGTGTCTCCAAAGTAAGGAGAAATAGGGGGAGCAGGAGACATCTGAAGAAGAAACATGGACATGGGAAGGAAAAAGGGATTTAATATGGTGCAATACATAGGTAAATAGGAAAGCAAAACTAAGCAATACAAAAAATCAGCTCCAAAGATATTTGAAGAGAAATACAGGCAAAGGCACCCAGATATGGAACATATCACAATGCAAAAAATAAGAAAACAAAGAGAGAAAGTAGAAAAGTGGATTAGTAATGGAGATGATAAAGAAATAGAATCGGGACTTACAGATTGCCTGTAAAGTGAAGAATTTAGTGTAGAAAATCCATCTCTGATAATGTCACAGCGTGTTAGAACAATGAGTCTCCAAATTAAGGAGAAACAAGTAGAATGGGAAGCATATGATAAATTGTCACATGAAAATACTCTGGAACCTTCAGTAGGAAACCAGTACAAAAGTTTGGTTGGAGTTACACAGCAAGGGAAGGAGCACAAAACAGTAACAACTCTGACACACTCAATGCTGTGAAGTGACAGACCAGAAAGTTCCCATATGAAAGAGTACAGGATGATCCAGGATGCAGCTGATGAGAATATGCTAGAGGAAGATGTGGAATTTCCTGAAAAATGCCCACAGCAAACAGAGAACAAAGAATGTGCACTTAGTTTAGAAGAAAATGACCTAGGGGAAGATTTGCTTGATTTAATAGAAATTAATAGACATATTAAGCTTAATGAAATAAATATATTACAGAAAGTCAATAAGACCCAAAATGTTAGAAGTTTGATAAAGCAAATAAACACAATAATCAAGACTTTTAACAGAAATCCTTGTGATATGACAGAAATAAATAGAATATAATACTGTGTAGCTAAACTAATAATGGAAAAACACAGAGCGATAAGGGAAAGGAATGGAATAAATCAAATGCCATCATGGAAATATCAAACAGAGAAAAATATAAAGCAAAAGAGTCACTGTTAGAAGAATACAGAAGAGGGAAAAAACAGTAAAAATACTTAGAAAGATAAGAGACGTGAAGTTTTAAATGCAATGTGCAGTATTAGAAAAGAAAAGGATCTTTTAGACTCGACTGCAAAGAACAAACTGAAGACATTGGCACAAGTAGAAAAAACTTAGAAGATATAAAGGAAAGGTATAAAATAAGCACTTTATTGATGAAACAAAAAAGTTTTAGAGAGAATTAGAAAACAAGACAAAAGGAATAGAAACAACACCAAAAAAAAGAAGAAATAGACACATTTGAAGAAATATCTATGAAGACCCTGTGGAACATAATAGAGATTCTGAATGGACAGAGGAAATAAAAGAACCAGCAAGACGTTCTAATGTACAGGATATGAATGGGATGGAGTAACGGCCAGGAAACTGAAAGAAAATTAAGAAAAGCTCCTAAATGGAAAACCCACAGCCCAGATGCACGACCTAACTTCTGGCTAAATGTATTAACATCTTTACATAAAGATTTAGCCCTGAGTAAGAACTATTTATATGCACATCCTGAACAGACACCAGCAGTGTTAATAACAGGAAAATGATACTCTTCCTTAAGAGAAAACCTGCAAGATATCATAAAAACTATAGACCAATAACATGCCTCTCACTGATGTGCAAGCAATATACTGGAATTGATGCCAACAGAGTTTAGAGTCATTTAGAAGAAAATTCAATCATGGAAATTGAACAAAAGGGTAATACAAGAAAGTAATCTGGAATAAATGATCATTTGTTATTAAATACAGTCATAATGGAGAAATGTAAAATGGGAAGATCTAAGTACAGTAAGGCTAAACTACAAAAATCATTTGACAACATCCAAAATTAATGGATAAAGGAGTGCTTACAGATATATAAGATGCACCTTTTACTGACTGATTACATTACAGTGACCATGAAACAATGTCAAACCAACTTTGCAGCTGTGCCATGATAAAGAACAAATTATTGTCCCAGGGATAAAAATTCAAAGAAGGGTATTCTAGGGTCAATCACGGCTGCTCTTTTGTCTTGCCCTTAACCCATTAAGCTGTCTACTTAACAGATTAGGTTATGGTTACAATTTGGCTCCCAGAAAGCAATAAAGACTTCTCATATTCTTTTGTGGATGATTTAAAACTTACAGTTCATCAAACGAGAAATTGAAAGCACAACTACAAGTGGTCCAGACTTTCTCAGATAATTTAAGAATGTCATTTGGTCTTGATAAATGTGCAAAAGCAATCTTTAAAGCAGAAAAGCTGCAGCACTAAGAAAAATATCAGTCTGGGACAGGAGTGTGATACAAGGAACTTGAGGAGGAGGTATAATATCTGGGAATGGGTGAAAGATTGGCAATAAAACATGAACAAATGCAAAGGAAACTTAGTAATGAAGATTTTAGAAAAATAAAATTAATACTGAAAACAACCCTGACATCTAGGAACAAAGTCCAGTCTATAAACCAATTTATACTTACTGTTCTAACTTATAGTTTTGCGTATTTGACTGCCACCAAAAGGTCTTGTATTAGTCAAACAGGAAAACAAGAAAAATGCTTCACGCTTATCAAATGATTTATAAAAATCAGTCTATACCAACATTATGCATTTACTGTTTTGAATGAGGTATGGAACTCCTTGAAATTGATTACATGTATAGATCTGCAATCGTAGGACTGCATACATATCTGCTGACTTCACAAGATCCAAACATAGTGAAATTTTTAAAACAAGAGGAGGGCAAGTCTAGGATGACTTCCCTGCTTAGTGTAGCATAAGCATGTCAGTTTCAATTAAACCAGAAGCAGACAAAAGTCAGGCAGCATCTGAGTGTGCCAAAAAAAAGAAAAAATAGAAGGTGAAGGATCAAATGAGAAGGCAAGAAATGTGAAAAAGGCATAAATATAGTTGCAAGTATAGAAGGCTCCTGGGACAACCTTATGTCAATCAGGACCTGATGTATGAATGGTTAAAGAGAGATGTATTTAAATGAAAAGATGAAAGTTTAATATTAATGTCCTTGGATAATAGACTATGTACACGTTGGTTAACAAAGTCTATTGAACGTGTGGGAGAAACAAATACAGGTTTTGTCAAACTTAATTGGAAACATTCAAACATCTTGTCACTGGGTGTGATACAATAATGGCAGAGGATCTGTATACTAAAAGGCATAAAAATGTGGCAAGACTGTTGCATAGAAAATTATGCAAACATTATAATATTGAAGTAACTTAGAAGCATTGAAAACATAAGCCACAAAGCATTATAGAGAATGATGAAGTTTATATCACATGGGATCACCCATTACCAAAAGTTCAAACAACAGATGCAAGAAAACTAGATATAGTAGTCCATGAAAAGAAGACAAAAGTAGCATTAATCATTGAAATTGCTACACACAATGATCATAATGTCTTATGTATAGAGAGACACAGTCATAAAATAGCAGGATTTGCAGGCAGAAACAATGGTAATGTGGAATAAGGATACTCAGACAGCCCCAATATGAGTAGGAACAATGGGTCTTATAAAAATGAGTTTGCAGTCATATTTAAGTATGTTAACAATACATCTAACTCCATATGAATTGCAGAAGGAGTCAGTTCTGGGCACATTGATGGTGCTCCTAAGAGCACTTTTGGCTAATATCAAAGACTGAAACAATACTAATTTTATGAACTTTACAATAATTTGACTTAGGAATAGGGTCCATTCTCATCATAGTATTAGAAACCTGAAAGACTTGGAGGAATTAAAGAGCCTAAAAACTACCATGAGAATGTAAAACTAGGTTTCTTTAGATCCTCACAGATAATTAGCCTAGTAAGTACCTATGAATCTATGAACTTGAGCCTTCTAAAACTTTTTTTTTCTATACATCTTTTTTGTTGAAAATCACACACAGCATCTTGAGCCAATCGAATCTGGTACATACATATTACAAAAAAATATCATCTACATATGCACGTTGATATTATATTGTACATTGAAATGTAGTCATCCAAAACAACATGTGCAACTTAACCTACATCAAAAATTTTTACATTGTTACATTTGTATATTTCCATATATCAACAGATGAATAAAATACCAGAAAAAAATGCCAGCTCCTATCTGTAAACAAAATCCACAACTTACTGTTAGCACTTTCGTTCGCTCACAATGAAGGAACTTCTTCAAACATCAAAGTACAATACTAAACAATTTAAATGCCACAATTAATTATGGCATCATAACCTCTCCCAAGCACAAATACAGCCATTAAAAAAACATTTAAAGAGAATATGTATAGTTCATAAAAATATATATGCTAAAATATATATGTATGCATATATATATATATATATATATATATATATATATATATATATATATACATTAAAATTCACATACTGAAAGAATAAAAAAGACATTTATATCACTATCAATATTTTTATCTGGTTAAAGATTTTAGTTTTAAAACACATTTTAAAGAACAAGCATCATTTAAGCCAGGGAAGGAAAAGGCATTAGTCTTCAATTGCCAAAATAACTCCCTCTCCTCAAGTCTTAATGACCACAATCCCCTCTTAGGGCTAACTTCTACTTTTATGATCATCTTGTTCCAGTATATGTCTTGCTAAAGCATTATTTTTATCCTGTTTGCTGATGGCATACTGATGCTCATATATCCTTTGTTTAAAATGCCTCTCCATCTTTCCAATGTAGAATACGGGACATTGTTGGCATCTTGCTGAATAAATAACTCCCTTTGTGTTACAATAATATTTCCCTACCAAGATAAATTTCATATTTCCTATATTCACTGAGCAGGCTGTTTCTACATATTTACATATAGGACATCTGCCACACTTTTTCATGCCCTTATTGGGAACATAGGGCCTTATTTCTTAATTTTATAATGATTTTAAGTTAAAACCCTTTCTAAAAATAATCCTTGGTTCTAATCCAAGTTTATTCCTTAAATTAATGTCTTCATTTATCAGATCCTGATTTTTACTTAATATGTTCCTAAGGTCGATGGCATCAGTTGAAAAAGTTGTTAAAAGGCTGATTTTATAATCAATTTTTTCGGTAATTTCACCCCTCCCACTGGGAATAACACTCAAAATTATTATTTGTTCAGATAACACTAACCCTTTATTCAGTATGGGTAAAAAATGTCCTGATTCTCTTTTCCTCCCAACCTCATTAATGATCTCATCCAGCAAATAAGAAGGATAACTTCTGCTAGAAAACATCCCTTTTAAATTGTCACAGTCCATGTTGAAATCCAAATCCAGGGTGGTCATTCTGGCTGCTCTGACCATCTGGCCTTTTAACACAGCCATTTTCCAGTAAAGGGTTGATTGCTGCTAAAGTGGAGGAAGTCATTTGAATATGTAGGCTTTCGGTAAATTTTAGCAATACACTTACTATTATTTTTGTCTTTTGATAACCAGACATCCAGATAGGGGATTGCTTGAGTCTCAAAGTGAACCATGAAATCCAAAAAATGTGTCATGTTACATAGGACTTGCATGAATTCTTTAACATCCCCTAATTCCCCATCAAATAATAGTAACATATCGTTCAGTTACCTAGTGTACCAACTGTACTGTAAATTACATGTTGGAAAAATATCTGTTTTTCCCAAGAGGCCATGACACAATTGGCAAAGGCTCCCCCACAAGGTGAGCCCATTGCCACACCTGTTTTTTGAAGGAACAGATCTCCATCAAAGTAGAAATAATTATTAGTGAGAATTAACTCCAGCAGATGTAAAATCAAATCTATTTAATCCTCCAGTGATCTCTTACCCAACAAGAATTCCCTTGTCCATTATATCCCTAACTCTTGTGGGATAACTGTACAAAGGTCCTTGTAACAATTTTTGTTTGATTTGACTTGTTTAACTTGTTTGATTTGTTTTATTTAAATTGTTTTTATTTGAATTGTTTGGTTTCTGTGAATTGTTGTTTGTTATGCTTTTGGAGATTTTCTCCCTGGGCCTCCGCTGAAAATGGGTCTATATCCAGTTGGACTCCCCCAGTCAACAAATATAAAATAAAATAAATAAATATTGTCAAAAAATTGTACTCTTGGTTGAATTCTAAGTTGTTCATGGATTCTAAAATACTCCAAGAGTCCTTGCATATTTGGGCCTTTGTCTCAAGATATCTCTTTAACTTCTGGTCCACAAACCTTGCACAAGCATATGAGATAGAATTCCTACCATCTATAATAGGTCTAAATGGTGGCTTATGGATACCTTTGTGTATCTTGGGAATTTCAAATAAAATGGGTGTAATAGGTGCTGTCATGTCTAAATAGTTGAGTGTGTTTACATCTATGTAACCTTCAAGGAACAAATCATTAATAGCATTTCTAACCTTTTGATATGCCTAGTTCATTTCATTCAGTGAGATGCTCATATGCCTCATTTTCAAGTGTGGCTTTAATTTTAATTTTGTATTCTTCTTCATACATAAAAACAAGCCTCCCACCTTTATCAGGTCGCATAACTCTAATCCCTGCCATTCTCAGATCAAACAAGCCGTTAAGCTCTGCTGTTTTTATATTCCCGTTCTTAATGCTCTTCCCCATAGGTGTATTCAATAGCCTCACATATTTTCTGAAATAAGATGATGGTTGGCTGAAGTGGGGGGTCAAAAAACACTAGATACTCTTAGTTCAGGCAGTGTAGACAAAGGGCTGGATTCACAAAGGCTTGCACGGAGTCTAAGAGTAGAGTAAGACTCCATGCAGCCAACATATCCGCCGAGCGATCCAGGAAGAGCCAGTAGGGGCGTGTAACAGAGCTCCTTAAACTAGTCCTACACGGACATGGCTTGGATATGCAAATTACCTCAATTGCAGGTGAAAGCTATGCAAATGAGGTAAATTTACAATCCAGGAAACCCGAACCTGTCCGAGTAGGAGTAGTGTTATTTGCAGAAATGTACTCAGTTGACAACTGAGTATGGTTCTGCAAATAGCAAAATGGAGCCATGACAGCTCCAAAAAGGATGCATTTACATGAGGAAGCATACCAATGGCCAAAAATACGTCCATTGGCAATGTTCACTGATGCAAAATAAAAATTAATAACTTTTTTTTTCATCCCGATCTCTGGGGTTTAAGCATAGCGCAGCGCCGCACAAATGCGCTGCACCCTAAAAACCAGAAAATCAATAATCATGATCCACAAATGTGGATTTTATAGCTGATATGAATTTACAATGCAAGTGAATGGAAGGCTGAAGACAACATGGCCACCGAGTAGAGGTTGCTAAGGGGGGAAGCTCAGTCTAAGAGATGTAACCAAGCATTAGTAGGCAATCCCATGCAAATGAGAGTTAGGATAGTGAATTGCAAGTTTACATAGCAAATGAGCACAGTCAGTGGAGTGTAGGAGTAGGATAAGGGGAGTAACAGAGCAGAAGATAGGTGACATCACGAGGGGGGCATGTATGAAAGAAGTGAAGCTCATTGGAGCTGAGTGGCATGTGTCAGGTGGCATTTACATATCATTGAAAGAGGTGTGTCAAATGGTAGGCTAGGTAAAGTAAAGAAATTGAAGATGTATGCCGTGGATAACACTGAAGTTTCTGCTGAGCGTGCATGCATGCGTTTGCGCGCCAGTAAACCCAAGTAAGACAGTGTGCATGCATGTTAGCGTGTATGTGCATGTGTAAGCCGGAGTAAGTATATGTAAGGCTGTGTAAACAGTTGTGAGCATGTTTGCACCAGTGTGCGTGCGTTTTAACAAGAATAAGCAAGTTTTACTCTGTGTAAGCATGTGTGCGTGCGTGTGAGCTGCTGTGAGCGTATTTGCGCTTGTGTGCACGTGGCGCTCCCCCTGAGGAAACAGAAAGGAAAAAGGAAGCACACCAAATAGTAGGAAGTTACCAGGGAGTACTAGCAGAGCTAGCAGGTGAAAAACAATCAGAATCAGGCAATTACACAGGCAGTACACTAGCCCAGCCCATCTCAGCACTTAAAACTCTGCAAACAACAGTACATTATGTTTCCCTCAAGAGACACTGCAACACTGCAGTAAGTTAATAGCAGTGAAAACTGAAAAAGCTTCACTGAGACAAAGAAATGTTAGGGGCTGCCATTGCTATTATAAGGCAACATATGCAACATGCTGAGGGTGGTGATAATGCAAATGCTGCTGGACAACCCACAATGAGGAGACAGAGAAGAGTGTACAGGCCCAGGGTAACCTACCAGGGGCTACATGAGCTGGAGATAGTGGAGCGCTATAGAGTGGACAGAGACCTCTTGCAGCAAATTGTTGAGCTGTGCAGGCCACACCTCACACACAGAACCAACAGAGGGGAACCCATCCCAGTGGAAACCAAGGTATGTGCTGGCCTAAGAATATTAGCAACAGGCATCAGCATCCAGGGTACTGCACCAGTTCCTGGATGCCATGTCAGCACATGTCGGTGATCATGTATATTTCCCCAATTCCCATGAGGAATTGGCCAGCAATATGCGTCTCTTCCAGCAAATAGCGGAATACCCTGAGGTAGTGGGTGCAATAGACTGCACACACATATGCATCAAAGCACCAGCCGGTGAGCGGGGTAGGGTCTACTTCAACCGCAAGGGCTTCCCCTCCATCAACTGTCAGGTCGTGTGTGATGCCCAGGGCATAATACTGAATGTGTGTGCTGGCTGCCCTGAAAGCTACCATGATTCCCATATCTGGCATCTGACGCAGCTGTACCAGACATTTGTCAATGGGGACATCCCACATGGTCACCTAGTGGGGGATGCTGGCTATGCACTGGAGCAGTGGCTGATGACACCCATCAGAAATGCACACACACCTGAACAGGAATGCCATAATGAGGCACACGCACAAACACGAAATGTAATCGAGCATGTGTTTGGGCTGCTCAAGTCACGGTTCCGGTACCTGGACACATCTGGTGGAGCCTTACAGTACTCACCAACTACATGTACCCAAATTGTCATGTTATATGCTATGCTACATAATATGATCCTGCAAAAACAGCTGCAGCAGGACCAGCATAGGCCTGGGCCAAACAGCCCCCCACCATTGCCAAGGCCATCACAGGCAGACTGTGACATGGAGGAGGAACAACCTGAGCCTGCCCCAGTAGGCAGAAGGAGGTGTGCCCAGTATGCTTTGGCCTTGGCAAAGAGGCAACGTATAGCACATACACTGGCTCAGTAGGAACCTGGAAATGATACCTCTCTCTGACTCACACATATAGTAAAAGGGATGCCTAAGTTGACACCACCTGCTTCCAAATATGTATAGGGAGTGTAGTATGTGCATCTGACATAGCCAGCCCTGCAGCACCACCTGAGGCATGATTGACATGTGTTAAGCAACATAAAGCAGTGCTAAACAGCATTTACCACCATGTAGTATATGTAAAGAAAATCGCACACACCAACTAGCACAACTGTGGTCAATGTTGAGTAATATTGGGCAATGTCCAGCACTGTTGGTTAATACTAAGCAATGTTGGACAAGCTGGGTCTAAGTATATGAAGGTCTCTCCAAACACCATTATATTGGGTGACTTCAACTACCCAAACATTGACTGGGAGCAGTACTCAAGACCCAACACCCTAGGCCAAAGGTTCCTAGAATTTATAAACTCAAATGCTATGGAACAACTAGTCACCACCCCCACAAGACGGGATAACATACTGGACCTGGTCATCACCAACACAGGGACTCTATGCTCCATACCAGAGGTATTCCCCTCATTGGTAAGATCGGACCATAAATCAATTCCACTGGATATCCACATCCTGATCCCTCCCACAGCCCAATAAACCACAGTAAAAAACTTCTCAAAAGCTAATGTCACACTTCCAGAACTGAGGTGGAATCTTTCAAGGCCCCTGGGCCAGTGGAAAGTATGGCTCAAACTGCAGAATCCTTTATAAATGCATTCTATGGACACCTTCAGGAATGCATGGATCATGCTATCCCAAACAAAACCAAGACCAAATCATCCAAAGACAGGTGTCCTGCCTGGTGGACCCCAGCCATAAATAAGCTGTACAACAGAAGGAGGATGCTACTACATGACAGAGCAAAATCCCTAAAAGGGAACGCATCTCTGATCAGTACTAGCAAAAAACTATGATCCCTCATAAAATTATCCAAGGCCAGCTTTGAGAGAAAAATTGCACAGGACACTAAAGATAATCACACTGCCCTCTTTAGTTATGCTAGGAACCTGGGTGGCAACTCCCAGATATGCTCAGAGTTGGTCCAAAATGACAATAAATACACTGAACCCACAGACATTGCCAACATCCTGGTAGACAGGTTCAGTGCAAACTTCTACCCCCTTCCCCCCCTAAAGAGCAAATATCTATCCCAGCAGAGTGCTGCCTCCCTGACATCTCAGATGCTCAGGTGAGAGCCGCCCTCTCCAAAGCAAAAAACACAGCATCAATGGGACTAGATGGTGTTCCGGGCTGCGTTCCACATGAAATCCAAGAAGAGCTAAACCCCCACATACAGCTGCTGTTCAATCTCAGCCTTACTACAGGATATGTACACAAAGAATAGCATACAGCAACAGTGGTCCCACTCCACAAAGGTGGTGCTTCTACGGACCCTGGAAACTATCACCCCATAAGCCTGACTAGCCCGGTCTGCAAAGCTATGGAGAGGATCATCATGGAACTCATAAACAAAGACATTGGGGACCTACAGACACTGGATTCTACCCAATTTGGCTTTGTTAAGGGCAGATCTTGCCTCTTAAACCTGGTCGATTTCTTTGAAACAGTCACCAAGGCCATTGATGAGGGGAAGGTAGTCCACACAGCCTACCTGGACCTCGCAAAAGCCTTTGACACAATACCCCACTCGGGCATCATAGATAAGCTCTCCAGTTTAAATATAAACCCCTATGTCATAAGATGGGTTGCAAACTGGCTCAAGGACAGAACCCACATAGTCAGAATTGCTGGAGCCATGTCAGACTCTAAACCAGTTACAAGTGGCATCCCACAAGGCACAGTCCTGGGACCTCTTGTGTTCGGCATATATTTTTCAGAGGTACAGGCTAACACGGGAGGACTGTGGCTGACCAGGTTTGCAGATGACTGCAAACTGGGCACCATAATTGACTCTCCAGCTGACACAAGCATCCTCCAAAAGGGTCTCATAGAGATGGATAACAGGTGCCAGAGCCATGGCCTAAAGCTAAACGCTAAAAAGTGTATAGTCATACCCTTTGGCAAAAACAAAGTGCACACAAATTACCACATAGGCGGGAATCCATTAAGTATGGAAGAAGTAATTAGGGACCTGGGGACCCAAGTTGACAGTAGTTTCCCCTTTGACAACCACGTTGCCAAAGTGGTTAGAAAGACCTTCTATATAGCCCACCTTATCATGAAAGGATTCACATTAACATCGAGGGAGGTCATTGTGCCCCTTTATTCATCCCTCATCAGGCCCATAATTTAATATAATGCCCCATTTGGGATGTACCTTACCTGACACCTGCAGCAACTACAAAGACCCCAAAAGTACCTCACAAATAGGATCATGGGACTCAAACAGATGCCATATGCTGCTCGGTTAAAGAAACTACAGCTCTACTCAGTTGCATACCGCCTACTTAGCGGCGATCTACGCCTGACGTATAAAGCCATGTCCAACCCAGAATTAATGAGCATGCTCCACCTCAGAAAATCCAAATACCGTATAGCTATGCGCTCGAGGGACATGAACCTGAGCACAGAAATAAATTGGACATGCTGGAGGGACACATTCCTAACCCAAAGGCTCCCTTCGCTCTGGAATAGAATCCCAGTCCATGTTAGGCAGAGCCCCTCACTGACTCTCTTCAAGAGGAATCTTGACAAGTGGATGGGAGATCGTAGGTTTACCACGGGGATTACGTCGGTGTCACTACTAGACAGAGGCACAGTAAACTAACCTTAAAAAGGGCATAGTAAAATCAGTTCAGAGGGTGGCAAAAGCCAAACACACTCTGGCTAGGCTTGTAAATGCCTCAGGGCAGATAGCCTAGTATGAACCTATGAACCTAAGTAGGGCATAGCTGAACAAAAGGCAACATGCTCATATTTGCTCTACTGACCCTTCAGCAGTCTGGTCTGCTCAGTACGAAAATATAAAGCAGTGATGGGCCTTAAACCCAGGACACTGTGCACTACAGTCATAGCACTGAACCACTAAGCCATGACAGTATTGCAGTGGTCAGCCTGTATGAAGGAATGTTGATACGTCTATGCTAAGTATTCCATGGAAACCCTGCAGGCACAGCATAATCTCTGTCGAGTTATGACACAAAGCTGAGTCCCGAAGTAAGAATAGAACCTGACTTTCAACACACACAGTAGAAATGTTAATATTGGACATGTACACATACATCAACAGATGTAGTGGACCTCAGACAGCAACATACTAAAAGGTCACACTGGGCATGCTCACACACTTGAATAAATGAGACACATGTCAGGCAACAGAACACTGACAGTCTGAACTGGGCATGCTCACACACTTAGGCCATGTTGGAGTACAGCAGTGGGCCACACATATCAGGCAGTTACATGTGTTAACCCAGGAACCTCTCACTATCCAGCAATCTGCCCTGTGCACGCAGTTACAGGACAACAGACACATATATAATATAGTGGAACCCTGTCATTATCAAATATGTTCTGCAGATACCTAAGCTGTTCATAGAAAGTTGGAAAGCAAAGATGATAAAACCTGCAAACAGTATCAGCAATAAACATTGTGCATCCTGAGCATTAGCATAGGTTCAGAGGTCGATACTAGCCTATCCACCCTAGGGCATGTACAAGCCTAGCCAGAGTGTGTTTGGCTTTCACAACCCTGTCAAAGTAGAACACTGTGCCTGTGAATAGTAGGTCACACAAGATAGCCCATTTATGTTTAGTGTATTGTGCCTCTGTCTAGCAGGGACCCAGAAGATATCCCATGGGTAAACATACGATCACCCATCCACTTGTCAAGATGTCTCCTGTAGGTAGTCAGTGGATGGCTCTGCCCATGCAAAACCCGGATTACAATTCGGAGTGAGTACAGCCTCTGGGATAAGAATCTGTCCCTCCAGCATGTCCCATTAACATCTGTGCTGAGGTATATGTCCCTGGAGTGTGTAGCTCCAAGGGAGTCGGATATCCTGAGGTGGAGCATGTCCATTAAATCTGGTTCAGATATTTCCTTAAACTACAGGCACACAACACATCCGTGTAGGTGGTAAGTGACTGAGTAGAGCTGGAGTTACTGTATCTGAACTGTGCAGGGCATCCATGTGAGTCCCTACATCTGCTTGTTGTGGAACATTTGTGGCCATTACAGTTGCTGCAGGTGTCAGATAAGGTACATCCCAAATGTGGCATTGTAACCAATCATGGTCGTGATGAGTATAGGGGCACAATGACCTCACTTGATCAACATGTGAAGCCATATGGGATCAGGTGGGCTATATAGAACTTCTGTCTAACCACTTTGGCAACGTGATTGTCAAAGGCGAGAGTACAAAGAAGTTGTGTCCCCAAACCCGTAACAACTACTACCGTATGTAATGGATTACTACCTATGTGGTAATGTGTGGGCATGTTGTTATTCCCAAAGGGGATGACTATGCAACTAATGGCATTTAGCTGTAGTCCATGGCTAAGGCACCAGTCATCCTATCTCTGTGAGACCCCATTTGAGTATGCATGTGCCAGCCGGAGAATTGATTATGGCACCCAGTTTGCAGTCATCTGTGAACATGGTCAGCCATATTCCTCCTGTGTTAGCCGTACATCACACAAATATATACTGAAAAAAAGAGGTCCGAGGACTGAGTCTTGTGTGATGCCACGTGTAACTGGTGTATAGTCAGACATGGCACCTGCAATACTGAGCATGTGGGTGCTATCCCTGATCCAGATAGCAATCCATCGTGTGAGATATGTGTCGATATTGACGCCTGTGAGCCTATGCATAATGACGAGGGGGTATTGTGTCAAAGAGTTATGCAAGGTCCAGGCAGGCTGTGTGAATGACCGTCTCTACACCGACAGACCTGGTAACTGTTTAAAGAATACAAACAGGTCCAGGAGGCATAATCTGCCCACAACAACGTTGAAATGTGTAGGACACAGTGTCTGTAGGTTTCCGATGTCTATGTGCATGAGTCCTATTACATTACGCTCCATAGCTATGTAGAACAGGCTAGTTAGCCTTATAGGCCGATATTGTCTGTGGTCCATTGTGGCAGCAACTCTGTGGAGCAGGACCACTATCACTGTATGCCATTCCATGGGTACATATCCTGCAGTAACTCCGATATTGAACAGTGACGTAATGTGAGGGTTATGTCTGTCATGAAGCCCATGTAAGATGCAGGCTGGGACACTGTCTGGTCCCATTGATGCTGTGTTGTCCACTGTGGGGAGGGCAGCACTCACCTGTTTATTTGTGATATCAGGGAGGTTACACTCTGTTGGGATGGACAGTAGCTCCTTGGGGGGGATGGAGGGGAGACATCTGCACTGAACCTGTTTGCCAGGATGTTGGCAATGTCTGTGGGTTTAGGGTATGTTTAGTCAGTATGCAGTAACTCACAGCATATCAGTGAGTGTCCACCCAGGTACCTGAATTAACTGAAGAAGGGCTTGTGAGTGTCCTACGTGTCTGGTGCAATTGTCCGTGAGAAGCGGACCTGACATAAATACATGAATGATTGTAGCTGTCTGGTAGTACAGATCACAGATGCCTTCCTTGTCTGGGATTGTGCTCTATCGTGTAGTAGCGTCTTCCTTTCATTGTATAGCTTATTAATGGCCAGAGTCTAACAGACAGGTCCCCTGCCATTGGAGGAGTGAGTCCAGTTGTTATTTGGGATAGCAAGATCCATGCAGTCCACTAGGTGTCCATAGAATGTGTATGTAAGGGATTCAGCAGTCAGAGCCATACTTACCACTGTCCCAGGGTCTCTAAAGGATACCACCTTGGTTTGGAGAAGTGTGACGTTTGCTTTTGAGAAGTTCACCAAGATTACCCAGGATGGGTGCGTGGACGGGATATGGATGCCCAGTGAGATAAATGTATGTTCTGACCTTACCAATGAGGGGTATATCTCAGGTGTGGAACAATGAGTCCCCATGTTGGTGATGATCATGTCCAATATGTTGTCCCTTCTTGTGGGTGTCGTGACCGGTTGTGCCATAGCATATGAGTGTACAAATAGTAGCAACTGTTGGGTGAGGGTGTTGGGGCCTGAGTACTATCCCCAGTCAATGGGTTGGTAATTGAAGTCACCCAATATAATGATGTTTGGGGAGACCTTCATATTGTCCAGTGTTCCCAGGAAAGCTGAGTGTGGTTCATGAGTTTGGGAGGGTGGTCTGTAGCAGGCAACAAACCAAAAGGCAGATATGCACAATGTTAGGTGCATATATATGGTCTGTGATGCTTTGTGCAGTGCTACCAACCCGGAGGTATTTGTATCTGTGATGTATATGGATACTCCCCCTATTTGTGTTGGCCATTCTGAGTTTTGTGGTCAGAAAGCATGGTAGGAAATATAACCTGGTAGTGCTGGTGTGCATTTGGGAGCATGAACCAGGTGTCTGTTAGTGCACAGATATCGCTGTTGTCCATACTGAGGAGATTCCTGAGTTATCGCAATTTGAGGGTAACACATCTGATGTTGAACAGCATTACCCTCAGTGTCATGTACTCTGTGATGTCTATGGAGGTGGGTTTGTCTTTTGAGCCCTGCTTAAAAAAGGCAGTATGGTGGTAGCAACTGCCTTAGCCAGTATTCGAAAGTCCAAGGGTGACAGGTGCAAGCTGTCCATAGGGAAGATACATGGCATGTCGAGCATGTCACCCCAGGCTGACAGACACTGTATCCCCTGTGAATGACACCAATACCTTAGCCAACTGTTAAACGTGATCAGTTTGTTGGTATACTGTGACATCATACTTGGTGAGTGTAAGATGCTAGACAAGGTCAGGGTCATACTGGTCTGGGCTACATGATCAGAGAGTTCCTATATGTATCATGTCATGTGGTCCAGGGAGGGACATCTGAGGGTGTACACACCAGCATGAACAATGCTGGAGCCAGTCCTGCATTTGCTGTGGAGTGACCCGAGTGCATGTGTTATGTTGTGGATCCTGCCACCTGAGAGACAGCTCAAAGTGACTATTCCCTTGTTTGGCCTGGTGAGTGGGACGTCAGTGTGTCTGACAATAAGTGTCACCTATTACAAGTGAATTAGGTGTGTTGTTTAGCCTGAAGGGCAGTGACTGTGTGGCACACTGACATTGTGAACTATGTGATATGTGGGTATGGTAGTGGGGTAGCAGTTGTTTGTGTGTCTGCTTTTGAGGTCTCTGCTGCTTAGGCAGAGTTTATGTAGATCCTCTGAGTATGTTTATGTGTGATAATGTGGTTTGATTGTTGTCGCTATAGGTTTATGTGAGACTGATATGTGGTGTGTGTGGTTACCTTCACCACCTGATAGACTATGCCAGTCATGGGTCAAGAGAGGTCAGTCTTCTGTATGTCAATATTGTTGCATCTCTCACATATGTCTGAGTTTGTTGGGAGGAGGAGAGGGCTCTCTGTGTACATGAGGCAGATGTGACAATGTGTCAAAACCACAATATTCACTAGCTGGACTGGAGAGTACACATGAAACCGACCGCTGGACATGGCACGATATTATGTTGACACACTCCGTAGCCTGATCGCAAAGGATCAGTAGGGTGTTAAGTGTGTAAAAGAGTATAACAGGGATTAGTGCTCAGGTTTGTTGGTGTTTTGTAAAGAGTAGCTGAGAAGGATTCCAGACTGAATCATGACACCTCCTTCAGCTGTGTCATAAACAGCAATGTACACTCATATATGTCCTGAGTCAGGGCCAACTGTACCTGACTGACAATGCTGACATCCTGCTAGACAGGCCCATATAGACATACCCACCTCCCACTGACCATAGTCCCAGTCATCATACCAGGGGATATCACATGCAGAATGGCTGAACAGCTCCCCCCAAAGCCAAAAGCATGGCAGCAATTGGATTACATTGTTTCCCAATATGTGTCATGCATGAACTACAGAACAAACAGACCCTGCACCTGAACAGTCTGTTGAGCCTCACCCTCTCCACAGGATCTGGAACCGTTGAATGTGTTACAGCAACGTATGGCACTCCTCACAAGTGTAAGTGCACAACACACCATGGGAAGTATAGTTCAGTAAGCTTATGAAGTCTGATCTGAAAGGCCATGGAGTCCATCATGGTTGAAGTCATACACAGAGCTATTGGAAACTGACAAACACACAACCCTACCAAGTGTGGTATGTTCATGTGCAGATCATGGTTCCTAAACATGCTAGACTGTTTGCAAGGTAGACACCCAGGACATACATCACTGAATTATAGCCACATATGTCCCACATAGACTTTGAATAGCCCTTTATCAACACCCCTGACACATGTCATATCCACAAAACCAACAATCTGTGCATAAATATGTGTTGACATATGAAGGGATGTCAATGTGTCCACAGATAGATCACACAAGGTGAGGATTATGGAGTCCTGTTCAAGCTGTTGACACCTGCCGACCCACATGGCTCATTCCTGGGATTGCATAAAACAAAGTGTACACACATTACCATGTCCAGTCTGATGATGTCAGCATCCTACAAATATAGCAGGAGAAGAGAACCCGCCCACTACAGTGTATAGCGTGTCGTGGTAATGCATATGACTCTAGTATCATAACCAAAGTGAGGTAGAGGTTTGAATCCTGCAATGGCTGGCAGTGTGTGTGCGATTTCCTGTGAGAAGAGTTCCCTTTTTGGAGACTGGGAAAACAAATTAAAAGAGGTACATTCTTCTTTGGAAAGTCTGATGATGTCAGCATCCTACAAATATAGCAGAAGAAAAGAAACCACCCAGTAAAGCATATAGCACGCTGTGTTAATGCATATGTCTCTAGTGTCATAACATAGTTAGGTAGGGGTTTGAATCTTGCAAACGCTGACTGTGGGGTCTGTGTGTGATTTCTTTTGAGAGGAGGGACCTTTTTGGACACTAGGAAAACAAATTACAAGAGGTATATTCCTCTTTTGAAAGTCTGATGATGTCAGCATCCTACAAATATAGCAGGAGAAGAGAAACCAGCCAGTAAAGCATATAGCGTGTCATGTTAATGCATATGTCTCTAGTATCATAACATGGCTAGGTAGGAATTTGAATCTTGCAAAAGCTGACAGTGTGTGGGGAGGGGTGTATGTCTGTGATTTCCTTTGAGAGGAATGCCTTTTTTGGAGACTGGGAAAACAAATTGAAAGAGGTACATTCCTCTTTTGAAAGTCTGATGATGTCACCATCCTACAAATATAGCAGGAGAAGAAAAGCCAGCCAATAAAGCATATAGCGTGCCTTGTTAATGCGTATGTATTTAGTATCATAACAAAGGTAGGTAGGTGTTTGAATCCTGCCATTGCTACGTGTGTGCGTGACACAGTTGATCAATGTAGTGTGGGTTTTGCTTTTACTATGGTATGACATATCATGATTAAAACAGTATGTGCATTGCACACATCAGGTATCTGCATGGCAAATAAATATGTGTACATGTGACCTCAATCAGTACATAGATGGGAAGCCTGCATACTACATGGATACATATGTTACCTTTGACAGATTGTGCCACTGCTTCTCAGATCGTAGGTCACATATGTATGTATGTGACAAGCCCGGCCACTGTAGTGATCTGTGTCCAAGGTCATCTGTGCCACACACCCCCATGACAGTTACTATAGAGTACTGTGAGTGAGGGTACATGCCGGGGGTATATGTCAGACATGTTCATACACAACAACGACTGGCAATAATGGACAGTCATCATAGGTGCACAACAGCCCTGTAGATATGCATTCAGGCCCCTAATGTCTTATGTGACACACTGAGGGACTCCACAATACCTATTGATATGTGGATACCAAGGGACAGATGACATAACACGTGGCTGTATGTACACATTGTTACCCAACATACATGTTGAGGGCTACCACCTATGTGGTACTGTTGGGATAGTATGTATAGTAAATGTGGATGACTATGCCATAGTTGGCTTACTGCTATACAGCATGTATCGGACAACAGGTATCTGTCTGTATGATACCCCTGTGTAGGATATGCGTCCCATCCAGTGAATGCATTGTAGGCCAATGCATGCATTTCCAGATGTGGATGGACATATCCCTAGTGTGTTTGCATGTACCTAAGAGGGCTATATGTCAAACAGGTGTGGTCCCAGGTATGGGTGGTGGTCAAAACCAGTGGTCACTGTTATAGTATAGTACCGGAAGGACCCAACTGTTACTGAGTTCCCTACGACTGTGTGTCATTTGTCAGGACATCATCTAATGATTGGTTATAATCATGCTGTTGAGGTTGTGTATACTACCAGACTGCAAATCATTGACAGGTATCAACAGTATCACCCACAGCATACTGTCGACCCATGTCATACACACATGTGTACCCATGTTAGTACATATCTGCAGTAGAATGCATACTGGCCATTGAAAGATACTATGAGATGTTAACAATGTGTACAACAGGGTATGTCACACGTTCCATGTGTCCACTATGCACGTACATGCAGAGAGTGCACACCCACCTTGTTAACAGATGTACACCTGCTAATCTGTAATGCACACACCACACACGTACTGTTCACTCACTAACACATGCTGGCAACACTGTACACTTCAGCCAAGTGGCACATGGGTGGACAATACATACTTAGACCTAACAGTGGTGTAAACAATGCTACATTGACAATCAGAGCTGTGATGCATAATGCTTGCTCAGATATACCTACAAGGATATCATTACACTTTCCTGTTGACAACCTGCTAATATTGCTACACTGCTATAATGTCACCCTGTGCATCAGAAGCATGTTAGCCTGTTCCTGCATCAATGTTACAGATGACAGGAGGTAGCACAGGTGTCATCAAATGCACAGGGTGTGTTGTTGGTTTGCCAGAGCCCAACATTCACCCATCCAATCGACATGTGTGTGTGTGTGTGTGTGTGTGTGTGTGTGTGTGTGTGTGTGTGTGTGTGTGTGTGTGTGTGTGTGTGTGTGTGTGATGGACAACAGTACAGCATGGGCCAATGTTGATGTAATGTGTGAGTGTATGTGTGAGCCCTAATTGTTTGGTTACTGTGTGTGTGTCTGCATGCACACAGCTCCACCATCTGGCTGCCATATATGGGAGGTTGTGGGACAGCCACAGACTGTACCTGCTAGGCTGTACAGATCACTGTCTCTAGGCACGGACATGGTACCTGTGCCTGGCAGGGGTGCTACTGGCAGTATCGGGTACCAACCCTGACTGGGTACTATCATCAGAGGCAGAGGTATGATGACTGGACCCATGTCCCTGCTGGGACTGGCCACAGCCATGTGCACGTGGTCTACTAGGATGGTCAATAGACAGGCCAGCACCAGCATTGCTGGGGCTAGTACTGCCACTACGGGAGCGGCTGTGATCTGTGTGCCATCCGTGTCAACTGCCAGCTGTTGCTATTCCTGGCATGCGTCCTTGTCGATGTCTCACCCGTCCCGCATGGTCCTGGCTCATGGAAGAGACATTGTGGAGGGTGTCTATTGTCTCCCCCCAATGTCTATCAATGACCTCAGTGAAATTCTGGACGGCACCGGCAAGGTCACGGATGCTGTCATTAATAGTGCTGTAATGGGCCCTCTGTGCCCTTAGTCCCTGTCTGGTGTACCTTTCCATACGTGCCTGTGCCTGCATTACAGCCCAGAACATACTGGAGGTTGTAATACCTCTGGGGGCACGTCTGCCAGGGTCAATATGACCAGTGTTGCTCCCCGTGAACCCCTGGACATTAGCCTATGTGGTACCGTTCCAGGAATCCGGCTATGGCTGCTGTCAGGGGATGCAAGTGCCTTGGGTACCACACTCTCCTGGTCAATGCCAACTGTATGCTGTCCCTCAGCTAAGGCCATTGGTGATGAGGGATGTATCGGCAGTATGACTGTGCACATAGATGGGGTTGAATGCTGTGTACTGTCAATTGGTGGACCAACTACAGACCCTGTCAAACCTTCCTGTGCCAAAATACATGTCTCATCATCTCCACTATTAGTGGCAGTGACTTCAGGTTCCCTGCTGCTGTCAGCCACCCCAAACTCAGCACCTGTGAGAGGAAGATAGGAAACATACTTTACAATTTGTACATGATGTTAGCACGCATGAACACATGCACACATGCACACATGCACACATGGACACAAATGCACACACACACACACACACACACACACACACACACACACACACACACACACACACACACACACCAGCAATCCAACACATACTCAATAATGGGTGAAGGTGGGTGCCAGTATCACAAGGCAAACAGTCACCTCACACGTGTCAGCATGCAGAATATGTGTTACTCAAGAGCATGCAGTGCAAGTGTAGACGGCCCTATTTAATGACATTATACATGGCTTTGATGCATGTGTGTAGTTGTTCAGTGATTGGCAACACCCTGGAACACAATGTGTACATATACACAACATTGCTGTGCATGTATTATCAGCTCTGCAATGTCCTGTGCACCATCACTCACAAGTATAAACACCATGGCTGCATGTGTTATCTGTGTGGCACATGGATTGCCATGTGTGATTACAGTGTTTGTGTCCATAGAAGATAATAGTGGGGACAGGTGTAGCACATGCATGCTATGTACACACACAGGATGAGTGGTGCATGTAGACGTGAAGGAATCCCAATGTTCAACATGGCAGTTGTACAGTGGTTATGGCTGCAACATTAAACACCACACATACCCAATGTGTGTCATGAGACCTATACACCCAATAGTATTCCGGGACATTTATGTGACACTTTGTACAGATGGCAACTGCTGTGCATATTGTGTATACTGGCATATGTAAGCACACACACAACATGCTATGCATATTGTGTATAGGTGTATATGTTTGCACACATATAACATTGAGGTGCAAAGCAATGACTGCTATGTGTAGTACTGTGGTCACTGTAACTGGATGGGGTGTAGTACCATGTGCCATCATCATCATGCATGTTGTGGTCACTCATGGCTACTAATGTGTGACAGACCACTGCCTAGCATGCTGTACCTGAACTGCAGTGCTGTGGCTACGTTCACAATTACACAGCCACTTTGTACATGGGTGCGTGAGGTGCCCAATAGGGAGAATTTCCTAACACGACTGTGTTATGTGTTGAAGAGTGTTGCACAGCCCCATGATAGGCCTCTACCCCTGAGGTACATCATGTGTGTGTGGATGACATGTGGGATACTGAACTGTGACCTTACAGCGGGTGTGTGGTAATGCCATATGTAGCATGTTTTTGTATACTGCGTATGATAAATGTGTTATGTTGTGTACATCTGTAGCAACTATGCCTATCCAATGTGCAGTACGGTGTTGCCACAACTGTGTCTGATGCTCTGTGTATTGCATGTCATTGAGGCAGCTACTGACATTACTGAGCTGTGCAATGTCTTACAGCAAACATGCACGGCATGCATTATGTGTAGGTGTGTTAGTGTACATGGCCTACACCTCACCTATGACATGCACATTTCATTATCAACATTGCAGTTATATCACACTCACCAGCATGGATTGCCTGCCCTGCTGTCACACCAGAGGGACCTACGAGAATATGAGAGAGTTTGTCAGTGGCCACAACTGTGACATTGCTACAGTGGGTATGCTAAACTACAGTGGAACAACAGTCAACAGTCACAGGTGTGGAGATAATATTCCAAATATCAGTATTGCATAACACTAGGCAGCACAACTGCTAAACACACAGTACACATCTCACGTAGACATAATCTAACAATACAGTTAACTGTAGTCTACAGATAGGGCATGTTACCTGCTCATTCCATGTGAACATGCTGGGTGGCTCCGGCCTCCATGACAACACATGTCACAGGTTGTTGCTGCTGTTGTTCAGGAGCCACCATGCTTAGGAACAGCTCCTCCACTCTGGTGAGGGGGGGATGAATGGCCACCCCACCACCTGTGGCAAGCTGTTGTCTTTGGATATCAGACGCACGCCGCCAGACATGTCTAAATAAATCACTGCAGTGATGGCGTACCTGCTCATATGTCTGGTTATACATGCCTATGTCATTTACCTGACGAACAATATCCTGCCACAGTGCAGTCCACTCCTGCTGGTGCTGGCTGCTTCGGGAAAACAGCATAGTGTACTGCTGCACCAGGCTTTGGACAATTTCCTCTTCCTCCGCTGCTGTAGATGATGGATTGCGTTAGTGGGCCATCTGGCTGAAAAAGATATGAACAATATGTGTGAGTGAGTCCTGTGGCACACTTTAAACCTTTAACCAAAGATAACACTTTACTGACATATATACCATCCATTTCTCTGTCAGGGGTTACACACGTTCATTACCACTTATTGGTTCTCAGGCCACAACTGACTAACAGTGCCTGGCATACTCCATATATCACAGCACTATGCAACAGTACCCGCCACACTTTTTGTGACACAATGCACAACCTCGACACAGGAGTATATATCATGCCAATGCATCGAACAGAGATGTCATCCATTGCAATGAATGTAAAGTACAGTTACAGTAGTACCATTCAACCACACTAGTCATTGATGCCATAGCCCTGCCTAACATATGTGTACAGTTGTTACTATAGGTGGCATACTGCTGTCACAGAGTATATATGTTGCTGGATACACACTTATACCCGGTAACACACATATGATTGCAGCCATGGTACAGGCATAATTACACACACATCAGACGAACATACAATGCACCACTGTATGCCAACACAGATGAGCATTACCTGTGTACCATACAGTACTGTGTACCACTACTTACAGACCCTTATGCCTGAGATTTGTCCTCTGTGCAGACTACAGGAAACACACATGACAGTGTTTCCAAGCAATGTCAACACACACCATACTGTGCTGTTTAGGCCTACAGCTTCAGGTAGTACTACAGTTCCTATGGGAGTTGGATTCACCAGCAGTACCACTCACTAAGCATACATGTATTGCTTTAGCCTACAATGAGACACCACGGTCGTCAACAAGGAACTACGGCACATCGTATGCCATACTACTATGTCTGCCTAACAGTACAATACACATCTTTTGCTAGCATCACAGCTAGGATAAACACTACCATGTCAGATACAACTTCACACTAACCTATCACACCTTTACAGACCTTGCACACATTCAGCGTTACACTTATTCAACCTCACATAGCAGGTATTGCATTGAGTACATGTGTGAGTGCATAGTGTCATGGGTAGATTATATGCTATTGGCCCTAGGGCCTACGGCAGCCTAGCTATATGCTACCCTGGCCTTTGACACACATGTATTTTGATTTCACTTTCCCCTGCCAACCAGAACCACAGAGAGGGTTCCTGGGGTGTATTACCAATCTCCCAAGCACTCCTCAGGGGTATTTATGACAACTGCTGATGGGGAGCCTTGTTTGCTATTGCTAGGTGGTCTATTCCAATGTATGGCATATCTCTGAGATAGGAACCTAGCCCTCCAGCATGTGCTGTTTAGTGAGCTGATGAGGTTTAGGGCCCTAGAGCGTGTATCCCGGAGGGATTGTGATATGTTGCCATGGTGGTTGTCATCCAGCTATGGGTGTGACATACCTCTGTATGTCTGGCAGAGGTCACCTCTGTGTGGCCGGTATGCAATACAGTCTAGATGTGGTTTTGTGAGTCAGTCTGCATAGGGCATCTGTTTGCGGCCAGTAGTACCCTCTGTGAGGTATGTCTGTGGCCTTTCCACCTGCTGTAGTTGTCATGTGAGGTACATACCACACAGGGCATTGTGATGAGTAGAAGGGAACACTGACCTATATTTCCCTAGATGACACACCTGTTGTCATGACACATACCACACAGACAGATTACAGGTCTAGTGTGGCACTGTCTTTATCAAAGAGGTGGCTACTGTCCACCTGTGTCCCATGTTCCCTTATCACACCTTTGGTGTTGGGTAGATCTCTACCTATGTGGTAGTTAATGGGTACAGTGTTTTGGAAAGGAGGAATGGCACTGCAGTATCTACACTTGTCTGCAGTCCATGCCTTGGTCACCACATACCTGTTGCAGTACATATGGCCCCATGTCTGATGTACATATAGGCACATGTACAGTCCACCTTTCATGGTGGGGATATCAGTTATGCAACAGTTGTGGGATGTACAGTTATGTAATTATATTGCACAGTGTTGTGCAGAATGCATGTGGGTGTCCCCGGCCCATGTAGCTTTAGCAGGCCTCACTGGCTGTAACACAGTAGATCTGACAAATCAGTCCCACAGCGTTTAACCAGCACATGACATATATCAGCACTGCATGCTGTTTTCTATGCCACACACTACGACCTACATAGATATATGCACATAACAACCTTCAACAACAGATATCTGTCCATCCTTCACTAACAGTTGCAGTATGTCCCTTGCCCTATGCACATATGCAAATACAGATAGAAACGTACTGTTGCCACACATGGATGATTTGCAGTGTGTAGAGTACTCTTCAGGAACATCTACTACATGCCAACACATGCATATGAGTTACACATACCTTACCTTACCTTTGTATTTCCCTGCTCCGTCTGTTACAGTTTTGTAGGTTTTTTTTTTTTTCTTGGGTTGGTTGTTTGTTTTGGGTTTTCTCCCTCTGTTTCTATTTCTGTCTCGGTTTCTCTCTCTGTTGTCTTTGCCTTTGTCTCTGTCTGTGTCTCTCTCTCAGTTTCGCTCTTTATCTCCCTGTACCTGCAATGATTTTATTGCATGTGTGGACAGCAGGTACAGCCTGCTTTTCTAGGTATCTGCACTTGTGCATGTGACAGCCTCTGCACCAATTGCTGCCCACCATTCAGCAATTGCATGCAGCCTGCTGTGTGCTGATTGCATTACTCACTGTGATTGCAGCCCACTGCTATAAAATGCTAGGTTAGGTAGGCATAGCCCTTTCAGCTTTCCAAGGTGAGGCCCATGCTTGTTTGCTCTGGACACCGTTGTGTCAGTCAGAAGGTTGGTATATGTCTCTTATCTGAAGCTAGGGTTGTAGCCAGTGATATGCATGTTGTACTCAAACCTGAATGTTGCTGCTTCCAGTACACACTTCTCAGTGTAGACATGTACTCACCCCTAAAAATGCTAACACAGGATACATGGGAGTATGTACTTTCTTTATGAATTAGACATTTAACTGCCATACAAATGTGGTTATTGCACTGTATTCCTGTGGCACATGCAGTGTTTGTGAACTGCTATACTGTAATTATTACGTTACTCACCTCTGACCAGTTTGTGGTTTGTTTGTGTTGCAATTAGCACAGGCTGCTAAACACAAATGGACATATTTCAGTACTGAGTATGCCTACCTACACCCTGGTTTTTGCCTGAATACACAGGTGTGTTGTACCTTTGGGTAGGGGTGCAGAACTGCAAAGAGCATTTTTTATTATCATGTGAGGTTTATCTTGCTGAACATACAGGATTGCTGTGTACCTGTTAGTCTATCAAGGCAAGTAGTCTGTCTGTGTAGCTTCCACCTGTGGACATATCCAGATGGTAGCTAGAGATTAGCCTATTATACTTTGTCTGTGCACCACACCAGTCTTTTCAGCACTGGCACATTGGCATTGTCACAGTTGGTTGCTAGCAGTACATGGCTACATCCTGTGATATTTCTGTGTTGTACTCCTACATAAGGGCATACTTGTGGAACTCCTTCCAAAGTTATTTGCAGAGTGTGTAACAGCAGTAATGCTGATATGCCTGTGTGTTTCTGCCTCTGCCAGGCCTCAGATATTCTCAAGAATGTATTTGAACGGCCTCAGTGAAAGGTACATATACGTTAGATACACCTGCAATATATTACAGACATATTGCAGTTGAGACTTTCTTGGGAATCAGAGCATATGTATACCTACACCTTTTCTGATGTGCAAGCAGTGTCTACTCTCACCTATTGTGATTATTCATTATGTGTGATTCCACACTTATCTGCCTAAAGTTTATACTTTCCAGAGTGATTCAGTGGGGCACAGCTAACATTTGTTTACAAATCATGGACATCCCTGTAAAGCATTCACAGTTGGGGTTTCTGCCCTCTACCCTAGTCAACTTTGCCAGTATTTATCCTGGTTTCATACTGTGTGGTGTTTGTAAAGTGCTACTGTAACATTATTCCCTGCTTGGATGGCTGGTTCTCTTTTCACAGTCATGTCATGCAATTCCACAACAACTGCTGGTTAAGACCCATAGAACATGATTTGTGTTATACCATTCCTAAATTCCATTTACATTCCCTCATTGTAATGCATGATATATTTATGTCAGCACCAAGTTATTTGTATATCTGCTGTGGCTTAGTGGTAATTCATGCAGTCTATTTTGTCAATGGTCTGGGGTTCGAGACTGGCAGAGATCTTTTCTTTTGCTGCTGAGCAGAACAAGGGCCCTTTCATAGAGTGACTAAGGCACTAAGCAGTTGTAAGCGGGTTTGCGCGGGTTTGCATGATGCTTAGTGATGCATAGCTAAGCGCACACATGTGCACACTCGTTAAACCCACTTACTACCACTTAAAAGTGCTTACTCCCGCTGACCCCCGTGCTAATTTCTTTTAAAGAAAAGAAAATGGGGATATAGGAAAGTGGTGAAAAAGGGGGCACAAAGAGGAACAGACAGTAGGTAAACAAGCTCGGGATGTGCAGGATGGGTGTAGGGAAGTTCCATAACTGCCCATTTCTTTACCAGCAACAGCTGTGCATATGCAATAAATTTGGAGTGAAATTTGAAACCTTCCACCCCTGGGAGAGGGGTGAGGACAACAAAGTATGTTCTATTGCCAATTATAATTATCAGTTTACATGTCCAGTAGAGATGTGTGCAAAATGGGCATCTATGTATGGGGCATAATTTTTGTGGGTACAGAGTGCCCTTTTTTTTTTTTCAGGTGAGAGTGGAAAGTGAGGTAGAGGAAGTAGGTATGTTCGGGGAGGTAGGTTGGGGAGGTAAACAGACAAGACAGACAAGACGCATACAGGGGCGGTGTATGACACATGGAGTTGGGTGAACACAATTGACGGGGACGGATGTTTGGAAATTGCAAGCCCACAAGCCCGCAGATGGTAACAGTGGAACTGAGATCCCCACCAATGGCAGTCACCATTGCACCTTCACAGCCCCGAGGGTGGCTGTGCTGGGAGCTGCGTAGGCTCACCCGTGAGATGCGCCACTCTTGCCTCGAGCTGGAGTAGGGAATCAGTGACTGAATGCTGGATCTCCCTACGCACCACAGCCCGGACCCTTCGAAGGATGACAGGTGGCCCTTCTCCACCCACGCTTACATGGGGGGATGAGCCCCATCCCCTGCAGCGCTTCTACTCGAAGGTGGCACAGGACCAATGAAGGAGGGGAGCCCGGGCTGGGCACCGGACCTGCTGGTGCCAGGTGAACTCGCCAGCTGAGGAGGGACAGGTGAGTCCAATGGGACCGGCCTTCCCATACGTTCTGTGATTAGGTGTGTTTAATTACAACATAAACAACAGCATTCCAGATTAGTTGTAACAGCATGCAGTAATATTCCCATTAACCCAACACACCACGGTTCCAACAGATGAATAGCAAGCATAACACATGCATATATTGAATGACAGTGGATATTCCAACAGCATGCAGGGATGTTTGGTAGCAACAGGCCACCATGATTGTGGGGTTTGAACAGGGCACATGCATCAACGTGAATGCAAATATTTATAGAACAATAGGACATATGTCCCAACAACTATTTAAGATTACACATACCCATTGAGGTGTGGAATTGAATGGTTTATGCACATACAGTAGGGTGTAGAAAAAACCTCGATTAACATCTTATAATTACTTTTACTCTATACTACATTCCTAGTGATTGCAGGTGTATATGCCCTACATGTATAATTACACTTGACACCATGCATTATATTGTGTAATGGGTTTGGCTAGTTCAATATATGCCTGACCTATATCTGACATGCTAACTGTCCAAGATGCAGATGTTATTGCTACATATTCCTTGATTACATTTATATTTCTTTATCTACATCTCTGGATGTTTTCACATGACATTTTCACTTCTATTTGTATAGAACCCTGCATTTCTTGACACACACTCACATTTCTGGGGAACATATTAATATGCTACTCGTGTGCCAGATTTACTTATGCATGCCAGCCAGTAACTGACTGTTGAGGACTGTATATATGCTTCACAGCTACTAGCACTTTCATCACTCACTTTATATGGGACTGCACAACTCTGGGTTGCCAGCACTTTTTAAAACAGTACTATTTGTATAATGCAAGGGTACAACAACATTTCACACTAAGTGACACAGACACACTCTGGGTTTTAGACCTTTATTAATGACATTACACACTTTTCCACAGGCTCACTCCTTTATTTGTTATAATGGTGCATATGGAAGACATATTCAAGACATATTATACCTTTATTAATAGGTTAGAACACTCTTTTTCAGGCTCACTCACTTATTTTATATGACAGTACCTGCAGAGATATTACTCCGGACATATGTTACCTTTCTTAATGGGTTACTACACTCTTTTTCTGGCTCTCTGACTTTTTTATCTGACAGTACATGCAGAGGAGTTATTCAGGCAATTTATGGCTGTATTATTGGACCACAACACTTTATTTCATGTTCTCTCCCCTATTTTTTATAACAATACATGCAGAATAATCACTAATCTGCCTGGTGACGCAGCCTTAGCAGCCTGTCTGCATAGACTTGCTGATTCGCAGCACGGTCACCTGCAGCTGTAAAGTAAATTAAGGGATAGTGAGACGTACCTATCCGTTATACAGAATCAATTATCAATTCCTACATACTGCATTCCATGGCTACCTACTCAGTTGTGGGGCATCCTGCATCCCACGGGCCTTCTGTATCCATTGGTTCAGGCGGTCCTGCTTCTGTATCTTCAGGTCTGCATGGCAGTGACGGACCTGCTCACCAGTCCGAGGAACGCCTGTGATACTGGTGAGGTCATGAGCTAACCGGTTCCAAGCCTCTGCCTTGTACTCCGTCCCTTGGAACTGGCCCTGCAGGAGTCTTGACTCATGACGGTGGACAAGGAGCCAAATCATGTATTTCGACTCCGCGATGCCCCAACGTTGCGCTCAGAAGCATGTACCCTCTCCTTCACCAGCCATTCTAACTGCAGATGTGAGCTACAATCAGTTATGGTATTTCCGCCTATGGCGCTTAAATATGCCACATTTCCTGCACTTTTTTGTGATTGGCCATTTTTGAAAATTCTCGGCTGACTGCAGACCTGCTTAGTAATGGTTAATCTACCATTACTACGTATATGTATGTTAACAGTGGCTGTTTCTCCTAGGTTATCATGGCTTAGTGGTTCTGTGCTTTGATTATGATGCACAGAGTCCTGGGTTCGAACCTTGTAGTTAATTTTATTTTCATACTGTCCAGACAGGATAGGGGGATGTGGCTGCATTTAAGCAACTTTGCTCTATGTTGCTCCACGTTGCCCTACGGTATGCTGGTTGGCACGGCGCGCACGTCCGCGCAAACAGATTGCACTGGTTAAAGCACTATTTTGCTATGGGCACCTGTATTGCGATGGGTACAGCACTCTTAAACTTTGGGCAACTCTATTGCACTGGGTAAAGTGCTATTAAACTATGGGCAACTCTATTGCGCTGGGTAAAGCGCTGTTAAACTATGGGCAACTCTACTGCGCTGGGTAAAGCGCTGTTAAACTATGGGCAACTCTATTGCACTGGGTAAAGCGCTGCTTAGCTGCAAGCAATTATGTATCGGGATCCTTTAAAAATGTAATATTTTGTTCACTGATACATTGGCCATTTCACTGCTTTTTACTGATATTTTAATCATATGTGTCAGGTATTATTCCATGTACTGATTTAAAACATAAATAAGAAGGGGAGTGGTGGGGATCGAACCGTGAATGCCTCTTCTTTGTGCGAACACTCTACCATTACGCTATTGCTATTTGGTGTAATTTGCATAAACATTCTTTCTTATGCTCTTCCATGTCAGAATTGCTAACTACAGCTAAGCTATGGGCACACCCGCGCACACACATGCAAATACGGGCAGCTATTTTGGGAATTTAAAAAAAATAAATAAATTTTTTACTTTTCATAACTGTGATGGGGGGTTACAATGTCAGGGAGTGTGGTGTTTGGTGCTAGGACATTTGAGCGGACTCACTCTAGTGTGCTTTCAATTTCCTTTTACAAACCTTGCAAAGGTGTGGCTGTTTAGACTGCTCGGCAGTCGGACACGCCCCCTGCTTTCCTACCTGGTCCGTGTAAGACTTACGGTTGAGTCAGCATGCCCTCATGAATATTCATGGCACGCTGACTTCATACCGTTCAACTGCAGCCTCCGAGTAAGACTTATTAAGCCTTACAAGGAGGATTCGTGAATCCGGGGGAAAGTGTTTCCAAAAAGCAGTTGCAAATTCAGTTTTCGGCAAAAAAGTTTTAGATCAAGCAAACAGCCTGCCAAGTTAGCCCTCATAGAAGGCACAAATGTCAATCCCCTCGATAAAGTCTTGATTAAGCAGGTCTGCTAACAAAGTCAGTATAGTTATAAATTACAAAGTCACCTTTTGTATTTTTGCAGATGCTGCCACGATGAAACAGCTCATCTGTTCCACCAATAATGCCCTGGTCTGCTACCTCTTCCATCGATTCTGCCTCCTGGACCTCTGATTATGTTGGTTGTTGCTTTGGGTCGAGTTTAAAGGCTGCTTCTGACCCCGCCAAAAATCCTGAGGCCTGGATCCACTATTATTTTGATGGGTTCTGATTTGTATTCGACTATTACAATTGCTGGGGGTGTCTACTTCTTCCTCTTGTATTTCATTATCTGAAGAGCTTTCAGTTATGGTGTTAGACACTGAATTAATCTGATTATTGTTGTTCAAATTGTTCATTTGCTGAGAAAGGGGTGGAGGTGGGTAGGCTGTACCCTGTTCATATTCTTTCCTATCCCTTTCAATTTTTTTAATTTTACCCTCTCTCAGTTTATCAGTGGTATCATCTATGCTACTGTAAATGCGGCAACAATCATACTTGTACCTTAGAAAGTTAACATCCAACTTAATGTTCTGTTCCAAGGCACCAAGTTCAGTTTTCAAAACATCCATTTGTGTCGAGTAATGTTTAATCAAGATTTCCAAGAATTCAATTCCCTGGCGATCAACCAGTTTCAATAAATCTAGATGAAAGGGTGAGTTCAGGATTAAACCAGTAGGATATTGCCACTGTCCAAGAAGACCTCAGGAATGTGTTGTCTTTGAATACATTCCCTGATGTAAGCAACTTCGAGTTGAAACAAAATTGTTCTTTATCAGCTTTGAGTCAAAGTCTTTTAAATTAGAAATTATAACATTTTCCCTCAGCTCAGAAGCCGTACCTTGATTATGCACCGTCCCATCAGCTTGCTGAGTGAAAAATGTTGAATTAGCATTAAGCCAGACATTGAGGAGAAGGATGCTACCAGGAACATTATATCCAAGGTTATTGTTACTGTTAGTCATGCTATCATTTATTCCAGATGAAACCCCTTCTTGTAAATTTTGAGAATTTGTAAGGTGTCTAGAAGAAACAGTAACAAGAGATAAATTACCTTGGCAAGTGCTATTTTCTTGCCTTAGGGTACTTGTACTTGAGAGATGACCATTGCCAGAAGAAAACGAGTGAACTTGATTCGAAGTAATTCTTTAGGCCAAGGCGTCAACCCGGTTGGTTAACTGCTGAAACAGTTGTGTTAAATTCCTAATGGAATTGCTATCATCCATAGATGCATTATTTTGGGAGAACAGTGAAGCAGAGTTAGCATTTTCTTCAGGTTCCATGGCACACAAGCAACTTAGAAAAATAAATACCGCCAACAGATGAATAAAATACCAGAAAAAAAAATGCCAGCTCTTATCTGTAAACAAAATCCACAATTTATTGTTAGCACTTTCGTTCTTTCACAATCAGAGAACTTCTTCAGGCATCAAAGTACAATACTAAACAATTTAAATACCACAATTAATTATGACATCATAACCTCTCCCAAACACAAATACAACCCCTAAAAAAACATTTAAAGAGATATGTACAGTACATAAAATTATATATGCTAATATATATATATATATATATATATATATATATATATATATATATATATATATGAGTGTATGTATGTACATATGTACATTAAAATTGACATATTGAAAGAATAGAAAGACATGTATATCGCTATCAATATTTTTATCTGGTTAAAAATGTTTACTTTTAAAACACATTTTAAAGAACAGGCATTATTTAAGCCAGGGAAGGAAAAGGCATTAAATAAAGAAATAAGGCCCTATGTTCCCAATGAGGGCATGAAAAAGTGTGGCAGATGTCCTATATGTAAATATGTAGAAACAGCCTGCTCAGTGAATATAGGAAATATGAAATTTATCTTGGTAGGGAAATATTATTGTCACACAAAGGGAGTTAATTATTTAGCAAGATGCCAACAATGTCCTGTATTCTACATTGGAAAGATGGAGAGGCATTTTAAACAAAGGATATATGAGCATCAGTATGCCATCAGCAAACAGGATAAAAATAATGATTTAGCAAGACATATACTGGAACAAGATGATCATAAAAGTAGAAGTTAGCCCTAAGGGGGGACTGTGGTCATTAAGACTTGAGGAGAGGGAGTTATTTTGGCAATTGAAGACTAATTACTTTTCTTTCCCTAGCTTAAATGATGCTTGTTCTTTAAAATGTGTTTTAAAACTAAAATCTTTAACCAGATAAAAATATTAATAGTGATATAAATGTCTTTTTATTCTTTCAGTATGTGAATTTTAATGTACATATATACATGTATATATATATATATATATATATATATATATATTTTTATGTACTGTACATATCTCTTTAAATGTTTTTTAGGGATTGTATTTGTGCTTGGGAGCGGTTATGATGTCATAATTACTTGTGGTATTTAGATGTTTTAGTATTGTACTTTGATGTCTGAAGAAGTTCCTCCATTGTGAGTGAACGAAAACACTAACAATAAATTGTGGATTTTGTTTATAGATAGGAGCTGACATCTTTTTCTGGTATTTTATTCATCTGTTGGTGGTATTTGTTTTTCTATTTCCATATAATACTATTATTTATTTACATACCACAACTACCTTATCTCTCTATGTTTCTATAATACATTGAAAGATTTATTGTTCTCTACTCACTATCTGTACACTTCTTATATTACAACACTCATCCATTTCTCCTCATACTACAAGATGACCTACTCTCCCATGTTCTATCTTCCTTTCTATGGTACATTTCTCTTTTGCTTTAATCTTTTAACACAGCTTCAGTTTCACTCACTTGGTTACCTTTCATATCCATTTTTCTGTCTTTCCTCTCCTGATGACAGTGCCAAGGTAATTTTTTTTTCAAACATCCTGTCATTAACAACATTCATGTCCTTTCCTATCTCCCCATTCCTTGTCTTTATCAGCTAATAATTTAACCTATTTATTATATAATTTACTCCATATTCCTTTCATACTCAGCCACGCTTTTTGTACCAATTTACAACCCCACCACAGGTGAATTTTATTTAATTGTTTTTCCTGACATCATGTTGATTTTAAGTTCTGCCTCTAACTTTCCTCACCCAATTTCTTTGGAGTCCTGTACCACTGATGCAATGATCTTACATTGACCATGCTACTTTTAAGGCTTTTGTCAATTCTCAAGTCTCATTATATTTTTCATCACTATCCCACCCCTCATTTTCTTAACCCACATCTTCCACAATTTACCAAAACTGATTGTCTTTCTGTCTGTGTCTCTCCTCACCAAATCTTTATATATTCTCCTTATGCTACATTTCACTATCTTAACCCACATCTTCCACAATTTACCAAAACTGATTGTCTTTCTCTCTGTGTCTCTCCTCACGAAATCTTTATATATTCTCCTTATGCTACATTTCACTATTCCCATTCACTCATACACTTTCCTTTGTCTTTTGTGCTCCATCTTTCCAGTTCTCTTTCTCATCTTCCCCCCACTGTCTTTCTAACCACTCCACTGTACAACACCCGCCCCCTTTCCATATACCAAAAGACCCATTTACTTGTTCACATGTCCTAAAAACTGTCCTTTGTTCCCTTTGTCCTGTAACTGCTTCATAAATTTTGGTCACTTCTCTTTTTTACTTCTTTACTAACTCCTTAAGCACTTATTGTCTTTCACTTACTGGACCACTATTGCAGACTCCAGTGGTCTGCTCAAGCCTAGCCTGTCCATCACAAAATTCTTCAGGTGTACCTGCTTGTGCAGTGTATCTCATTTTAGTTTTTCCCTTCTTTTAATTATGTCTTCTCACATTTTCCTTCTGACCTTGTCAGTCTCCATACTTCTCAATTATTTTGCCACATTTGCCACTAATGCATACTTCCCAAACGTGGATATAACCCCATATCAAAATCAACTTCCTTGCCTTCCTTCTTTCCTTCCTTAGCCTGCTTCTCTTCTCCAAACTAATTTGTCACACATCTTTTGTATCTCCCTCATTCACACTACCAAGATCATTATCTGCATGTGTCTTAATAAATAATTCCCTAATAATAAGACCATCACCCTCACTATATCCAAACTGTCACTCATTATACCATGCAAAATTGTCCAATATATCTACTATCATATCTCAGAATCCCTTCAAAGTGTTCTCACTTATCCCATCCACTGTTCCATATACTGTAAATCCAAGGTACTTATCCTCTCTCCTTGACAAATGCCTGATCTACTGGACTTTTTAATTCCTTGCTCTAACCCTATTACTGAACATCTCCTGAAATTGTATTCTAAATATGATTGTTAACTAAACTTCTTGAAAATCTTTATCACTTTAGGCAGCATCTCTTCAACATCTTTTAATAATAGCATGCCATTATCAGCAGGCATTTTTACACTACTTAATTTTCCCATAAATTCCCAGCTTTCTTTCAGGTTGTTTATTTCTGGGCCAAATTTTCCTTTACTAAAATAAAGATCACTGGGTATAAAGGGCATTCCTTTATCAAATATATCCCATATAGCTTAATTTCAATATTTGTTTTCTTATATAGAGATAAAGAGGTCTAATGTACAATAATGATCTCCACAAAAGTTTTGTACCAAGCAAATGGAGAGCACCTACAGTCACTACCCTGAATAAGGGGAAGTCCTTTCATAGACCCAGGCAATTACAGAACCATAAGTCTGACCAGCCTCATATGCCAAGGCACCGAAAGACTTATTATGGAATTAATCAATCAGGACATTGGTAACCTCCAAACACTGGACCCGTTGCAGTTTGGATTTGTCAGGGGCAGGTCATGCTTACTCAACCTGCTGGACTTTTTTGTAAAGGTCACCGAAGCAATGGATGAAGGCATAATGGTACATACTGCATACCTTGACCTGACCCAAGCTTTTGACACAATTCCTCACTCAGGCATAGTAGGAAAATTAAATAAACTGGGAATATACCCCTATGTCACCCATTGGATTGCCATTTGTCTCACAGATAGGATTCAGATAATCAGAATAGAGGAAGTTACCTCCACAAAGAGACCAGTCACCAGTGGCATCCCCCAGGGTTCTGTGCTGGGACCTCTCCTGTTTGGCATCTACTTTTCTGAAATAATAAAACTGAAACAGAAAAACTAAACAGACAAAAAAAAAACTAAAACAAACTAAATAGACAAAAAACAAACTAAAACGGAAAACTGGCTTTCTGAATGTCATTTGATACTAAATTCTAAAAAAATAAAATGCTGTTATTCTCACCAACACAAAGGTCTCCTGCTTTCACCTTTACCATAAATGCAAATGATGGCACATTAATCTCCCCCGACCCCTCTACAAAACTACTAGGTGTCATTATAGATAACAATCTAAAATTCAACCTACATGTAAACCAATCAATCAAAACCATAAATAAAAAATGATGGTCACTTTACAGAATAAAAGCCTTCCTAACCCCTCCAGCTAAAATTGCCATAGCCCGCTCTCACCTTGTCTCAACACTTCTGTATGCATCCCCTATACTCTCTAATATACACAAGACTGTACTTAACAAAATCTCAACCTGCAATAACCACATTGCCAGGTTTGCCACTGGGCTGCCTTTTAGGACACATCATTGCATCAATCTTAACCAGCTTGGGTGGCTTGAACTACCCTGTCTAATTTATTTTATTTATTTATTTTAATTTACTTTTGCTGACCGGGATAGTCCGACTGGATACATGTCCATTTTCAGTGGAGGCCTGGGGAGAAAAGCTCCACAATAATAAAATTAATAATAGTAGCAATAGTACAATAGTAATCAAAGAGAGCAAAGGAGATACAATGCAAAGGAGATAGAGATATATACAATATGTCAGATAGTTCACCACAGTAGGAACACTAATAGACATGCAGAAAGTTAATGAAGTAAGAGAAGAAATAGGATCAGTACACAAATTTAGAGCACATTAGGGCAACAATCGTATAGAGAAATGTTAGACTCAGCAAGCATAACTGTAGGTTAAGGTATAACACATCAGATGTTAGTATAACCAACTGATCATGGCTTATAAAATCCTTTATAATCCAGATAATACTCCTGCACTTAAAATCTTATCACCCCCTATCACAATCCGCGACTGCTTAGATCCTCTAACAGACTACTAATTCAGACAAGCAAAATTAACAATGCAGCTGGTGACTCTCTCTTTGCAAACTCTGTAGGCAGATCCTGGAACTCACTTCCAGCTGACATTACTTTACTCTCCTCCCTAGGTCAATTTAAAACTAGACTCAAACAACATCTGGCACTAAACTGGCTATGTCATTGTATCAAGCCTAGCTAACTCTGTTCTAGATTATGTAAAATCTATTAATCAGTAACTGTTTAATTTACCCCTGGCTTTCACCAGGGTTTAACTCTAACCTGTGGAACATGTTTATTATTGTTTGCTTATGTACTCTTTGTCAGAATTATAATTGCAACATGTTTTTAATATTTCTGTTTACCTGGAGCTTTTATCCCTGGGCCTCCACTGAAAATGGACATGTATCCAGTCGGACTATCCTGGTCAACAAATGTAAAATAAATAAAAATAAATGAAATAAATAAATAAATAATAGCCAATGCCAAATGGCTCTGCCTAAATAAATTCGCAGATGACTGTGGGCTAGGAGCAGGCATTGAATCCCTAAATGCCTTAACCATCCTGTAGGGTGGTCTGTCTCAAATAAACAACTTGTGTCAAAATCAAGGTCTGAAACTAAATGCCAAAAAATGCATTACTATATCCTTTGGAAGTCGTCTATCCCAGGGAAGTAGCACAATGACGATATGCCCTAAGAGTTAAACAAGTTGTTTGGGATTTGGGAACTTATGTAGACAGTGGCCTAATTTTTAATCAGCATGTGCCTATTGTTTTAAGGAAGTCCTTCTATATTACACAGCTTATAAACAAAGGGATTGTATCTAGATGTAGGGATATCATTGTCCACCTTTACTGAGCCCTCATCAAGCCAGTCATTAAATATAATGCCTCCTTTGGCATGCAGCTGTCCAGACACAAGCAGCAGCTGGAATGCCCACAAAAATAACTTACTAAAAGGTTATTTGTCCTAAACAACATGCTTTACATGGACTTACTTAAAGCCCTGTCACTATACCTGGTATCCTACAGACGGCTAAGAGGAGATCTGTGTCTGGCATACAAGACATCTTCCAACCCATTACTTATGGAATTAGTGCACAAATGGCATCACAAATACTTAGTCCAGGGATGTACACCTATTTTGCCACATCAGCAGAATGTTTTGGAGGGCCAGCTATATATCTCACAGAGGATACCACTGCTGCGGAACAGACTCCCCATCCACATAAAACAAAGTTCATTCCTGTCCATTTTCAAGTGCACCTTAGATCTGTGGATGGCAAACAAAACATTTATCCCAAGACTGCCCTCTGTACTACTAATGGAGAGAGGAAAGTCCTAAATACTTTATCCGATGCATGGGTCCCCCCAAATTATCTTTGGAATGATCCCAGTTATTCTCATTTGAGGTAAAATGTAATTATCAACAAATATAATCATTAACCATGGGGTGGGTAAGACCAGTTTATTAGCAAATGAGATAGGTTATTGAAGCACAAAAAAGGGAAACTGCCTATGCTCAAAATTGTCTGCAAGGGCAACTTGCCTAGTACTTACCTATGAATCTATGACTGTATATATTGCATAGCACATCTAATCCCCAAACCTAGTCTAAAATTCTTATCTTCAATTCCCACCTTGTAAAGACTATTGTATATCATCAATGATCACTGCGCCCCTTTTTCTGTCTTCCTTCTCAGAATAACTCACAAAGTTAATAACAAACTCTAGTGATCTGTAAATGGTCTACCCTTCATGAAACTTACATGAGAATCCCACACCACATTTGCTAGAAGGGATCTCATCTGTCTTCATATACTCTAGCCACAATTTTGGCATGGCTTTGGCATAATGAAATTAGTCTTTAGTTGGCTGGGTCTTACAGACTTTGGCATCCCCTTCCTCCTTACCGATTTCATTAAACAAATCCGCTATATATTCTCCTACTTTCAGTCCTACTCGTTTATAATAGCTGACTGGGACTACATTTGGACTTCATATTTTCCCTTTTTTTCATGTGCCTCTTCACCACCATATCATCTGAACTAATCACCTTTTGAATCTTTTTCCCTATCTTCATCTCCAAATTCATTTTCTTCCAGTTACCTAAACATTGACATTTCTACCACTAATTTATTATAAAGCTTTTAGAAGTTCTTGAATCCCTCCCTTATCTACTAGTTCTGAATAACCTGTTACCTTCCTCTGTGCCTACCCTAGACTCCAGTGCCTTTGTCCTATGATCCTTGAGTGTATTTACTGTTAGCATCATACTTATCCCACCTTGTTTTGCTATGTCTCCCTCTCTCCACCACTGCCTATTCCTGCTTGCTTTGTGACTTCTTGGTTTCCTTCTTTATCTCCCTTATCCTCTCCACTTTGACTGCAATATGTTTTTTCCAGTAATTCTTCTTTTTCCTCTAAAGCATCAAAATCTTCCCCGTAGTAAATGATACATGTCTTTATAATCTACAAATAACATTGTCAGACTTAACTCATTGTTGGAACTTAAATACAATGTCACTCTCCAAATGAATAAGAATTCCACTTATTGGCAGAAACAGCAATATTTCAAGCTGATTCATTCAAGGCTAATGTATCTGTTTTGAATATACATAATAATTTTAAGAGATGCTTCTATACAAAAACAGGTCAACATTTACCTTGATTTGGAACTCACATTGTCCATTGCCTCCAAGGTATTGTCTCTTTCCAAATTCATTTACTGGCAACATATATGGTTTCATAATGACTACCTGACTTGCATAGGCTTGCTGTCATGAACAAAGCTGACTCCCCAATGTGTGCTATTTGTGGCGATAACATTACAGCAGATGCATCTCATATTTTCTTGTCATGTAAATCTATGTAACCAGTGCGGTCATTTGTATCTCCAGAACCTGAAAAATACAAAACTCTAAATTTTAATTGTGGATGATGCAACTATCTTTCTTGTTTTCCTATACTAAGCACAGCACTATTGATGCAAGCACTTTATTAATGAGCATTATGTGTGTGAATGGGTTTCATTTCTATGAACAACACTGGACTAAAAAAAGAAAATATATTGGTCAAAAACTGCATTCTTTAATAAACGTGTCTGTCTTGTAGTTAAAGTTCTGACAAAAAAATATTCAGATTACTAAGAAGTTTTCATCTGACACTCTATTAATGAAGCTTTTGACAACTCATTATGCATTTTTGTGGACTCTTTGCTGGACGTTATTACTGCACGTGACAGTATTGTTAGATATCCCTTGTGCTACAGATGGATGTTAGTAAATTTATATATGCAATGAGCATCAACCAGCAGCAACCATTTAAAACAGTGTCTTCTCTAGCTGGACAACCAGACTATATGTAGAACATGTGTCTAAATTGTCTAATTGCAATGTTATGTATTACTTACTCAGCTGTTGTTTTTGTTCCGGTATGGGCAGTTAGGCATTTTAACTTACTTGTTATATCATTTATCTACATAAATTACTATGCTAAAAATGTATTTTTACAGATTCTACCAATAGGCCGCTATAATACTAAACACTTTTCATCTGAAAGAAAATGTTTTGATATAGCTACAGTACTAATGCTGTGTTTGTTTACCTTCTACAGTTGCACACACCTTGCTCAGTTAATAAAAGTGATTACAATTATCTATCACAGCATGTGTCTCACAACTTGTTTTCAGCTTTGCCTTGACCTTAGGTCTTCTGGCATCTTCTAAATCAACAGATCTAGCTATCCATCCAACTTGTTTGCTCTTTATACAATGCTGGATGAATACCACAGTATCTTATCTATTTAGTTTATGACATTTCACTTGCTGTTTTAATTTCCTATCTTTAATAAAGAAACCAGATTTACAACACTACTAGCTGGATAGTTTATATACCAATGGGTCATTTAATGTTTGACTTTAATGTCTTCTTATTCATATGTTTATTACTGATATTATTAATTCAAGACACACCATATTACTTGCATCCTGTCATACATATGCTAATTAGTTGCATTCCAGAACACATCCAGCTTAATTTTCTTCATGCTGCGACCCTAGAAACTGTCAGCTTCAAGCCAATATATTACATTCATGCTTACATATAACTTGTTGTAAATATTAACTGACTCTATTCTTCTCATATGATTGGTCCTTATTGTTGTACCAGCCAGCCAATGTTCTATGTTTGTTTGCTTTTTATCGCATTGTACTAGTTCATTTGTTATTTGTTCTTCTTTCAATTATTTCATCCCTCAGCCCCTCTAAAAATGGGCATGAGGCAAAAAAGGCTAATCCAATCAAAAGAATGTAACTAGATAGATAGATAGATAGATACATAGATAGATAGGTAGATAGATAGGTAGATAGATAGATAGATAGATAGATAGATAGATAGATAGATAGATAGATAGATAGATAGGCAGATAAATAGATAGATAATTAACGATTCCATATAGAAAGCATCCCTGACATAATTTGCATTACAACCCTTAAATCATATCTATGATTTTTTCAGACTTCATTTTCCATGTATCATTGAATGTGTAGGACAGTATCTCATTAACCTAGACTTACAGCAAAAAAAATGATAGAAAAAACAGAAAAGTATACACTAAAAAGGATGTTTGAGTTTGGGTAAAAATTTACTTGACTGATCACTGTCTTTACTGAAACATATTTCTGTTATATATAACCTGTGCATAAAGAAAATGCTGTGAGCAATCACAAAAAGTAAAAAGAGATAGTTACCTGTGACAGATGAATTTTACACTCTCCATCATTTCGGCATACTTAAACAATCCCTTGAGCTTTGTTTTTATGCATTGTGTATCATGCTGTGTGAGAAACATTGGTTTTGCAGGAAATTTTCATAAAGCACATCGTCTGTGGTTAGTATGCTTGCATTTTCTGGAATGATAACATTTTCTAATGCTAATCTGCAATCATGATATGTGTAAGCTTGGAAAAATGTATGCTATTTAAAAGAAATTCTGTACCAAGAGCACTTATGTTAAAAACAACACAGTGACATTTAAATGGAACATTCAAACATAGTTTTAAGTATACCCTCCAGAAAATAATTAGCATTAGCAAGTCATATGATTAATGACTTACTTGGAAGTATAAAGTTTTCAGATATACAGAAATGTTAAGTGTGCTCTGCCATTTCACTGATTCATCTTATGCATGACATATATTGTCATTGGGTCACTCTGTCTGTGACACGGAAATCACTTCTGTACATTTCAAAGACTATTATTTTGATTACATGTATAACTGTAGCTGAGTTAATTCACTGTAATTGTGCTAAATCTATGTTAAATCAGAATGCTGGACAATTAACAATGTGATTTGCATCCACTTTGCGGATAAATGGACTTAGGGTAAATGTTTGATCATCTACTCTTTACAAACTCTTCTAACAATGTCCCACACTTTCATACACAAGGCCTATACTGTAACCCAGAAAAAGTGGGAGTCACAAAATCATGAAGGAAGTGTATAGACTTTAGGATGAAATTGTTCCATGGAGGTGTATAGAAACTAATGATAATAAGGTTGAAATCATTATACCTGTCTTCATAGCAGTAATTAACACAGATTTTAAGAAATTATAGAAAAAGGACTCAGCAAATATATTGTGAAGAGGCCCTTGCAGTACTCAGAAGGATATGCAACATAAACCTTTTTTTCAGCTCCTGCATAATTCTTGTGTCAATTAAGAGTCACTGACAGGAAAACGTAACATATATTGAGTGATTTTGAAACTGTTGGACAGAAAGTTTGATTGTAATGAGTATAATGTTACTTACGCTTTTGGTCAGCAATTTCCATTAACATAAGGATGCCTGTTAGTACGCACACTATGCAAAGTGAAGAAGGGATGCTTCTGGACCCATTTTGCAAAGAGGCTCATTGCAAAATACAGCGTATTATTTGAGGATGGCGATACCAGGGATCAGCAGGTTAGCAGAATGTTAACGAAGGAAAATTAAAATATTCCCAGGTGAATGCAAGGACAAATTTGAAATAGTTATAAGCAGCAACAATTATATTTATTTTATTTATTTATTTTACATTTGTTAACAGTGGTTCTGAGGTGAGTATGTCGGTAGGGAGTTCCACATTTTACCTACAAAGTTTGAGGGAACATGTTTTCAGAGCTGGTGTTTTTTTCTCTGGGATACAGTATCTGGTGTGAGCCGTTTTGAGTTGGTTGAAATGGAGTTGGCTGTAGTTGCTCAAGTTAGTGCAGTGGTGGCATTCTAAAGGTGGAATTATCTACTACCAATCTTGTGGGAAGGTCCATAATTTTTTCACATGAAGGCTATGAAGGTTTGACGGGGCTTGATTGCGAGACTTATGGAGGGAAATGGCCTAGCTGCTGCCTTGGCTCAACTCTTTTGGAGAAGGTCCAGCTGGGAGAAGGCTGGTTTTAGTTTTAGTAGTTTTTTGGCAAAAGATATTAAGCAAGATATGGGTACTCGGATCTGAGGTGATGGATAGATAGTATTTAGTTGAGTATGGGTATGGGATGTGGCTGGTTGTGGGGCTGCTGTTTGTATTGTTTGTGTGTATATAGGATAGTAAGAAACTAGTGAAGAAACTATTGATTGCAACAGTTAAAGGGCACTGTTGTTGGTTGCTTGGAGGGGGTTGGGGCCTGGCTCCGCCTGTGCAGGAGCTTGTTTAAGTGCCCAGAATTTTTGTGGAATATTAAGGTGTTTTGTGTTGAGGTGGAGGAAGAAGTTTTTTTTATCATTTAAGATCATTCTTTTTTTTTTTTTTCTTTTAGTAGTTTAGTTGTTTGGAGGGAGTGTGGGTCTTAGAGGTACGCCATGTGACCTACATCTTGTTTTAGATAGGAGGATGGATTTTGATTTCTAAAGAGCCAACATGGTTCTTTTGGTTTTAGTTCTAAATGGACCGTATTGAGCATGGGGAATCTAGAATCTTGAGGAAGGTGGTGTGAAGTATGAGTACTGGGGAGGAAGGGGGGAGGGGCAGGAGCGGAGGGAGGAGCACTGAGCCGTAAGCGCCGCTGAGGAGCTATACCAATTAGAGCCAGCCAGGGCAGGTTTCAAGATGTAATACTTAAAGTCTATACTAAAATGAATGACCAATGACCTGTTTTGTTTTGTTTTGGGTTGTGGAAAAATAAAGTACTGATTCAAAGATGGCTGCCATTCTGTAAACACTGCTGACCTGCAGCTCCTCAATAAACCTGAGAAATATCTGTAACCTGAGTCGATATCAAGAGGTTTGAACATCAAATTAAAGTAAAAAAAGATTCATCTACACTTAATTAGTCTATAACCAGGAAAAAAAGTGGAAAAAAAGTCTTTATCTATCAGGATTCCAAGTGATTAGCTAGCTCTGAAGAGAGAAATAAACAAAGGACTGTCTGCATTCTTCATTTTACCTGTCAGCTTGGGGAAAGGAAAATGTCACAAGAAGGAAAAAGCATGGAAACAACTACTACCAAAACAAAGCTGTCGGAATTACAGTCACCAGTAAAGGATGGGAGTGCAAAAAAACAAAGAATTACTAGACAGCAGGAACAACAGAAACCAGAGACTAGATCTAAAACTGATCAGCCACTGAACATGGATGATATCAAACATGCTTTATTGCCTATACAAGAAGCATTAAAGGAACTGACTACTCAAATGCAAACTTTTGGAGTTTCATGTAATCAGTTGCTGCAGAGAATGGACAAAACAGAGGCTAGAATTTCGGAAACCGAGGAAAAAATAGACTTGCTGGAGAAGAAAACAAAGGTACTTGATGTGGAGTTGCAAGCCATGCAAAGCAAACTTATTGATTTAGAAGCGAGGTCTAGGAGAAATAATATTATTATTAGAGGGATCCCTGAAAATATTCAGTATGCAGAGCTAATACCAACTATAACACAAATACTTGAAGTTTTGTTAAATGATGCTGATGGAGTGAAAGAAATTGTTATCGAAAGGGCACACAGAGCACTGAGAGAGGTACAAGCTTCTAATATGCCTAGACCTGTATATGCTAAGATATTGAACTTTCAAGATGTTAGCAAAATACTTTTTACTGCAAAAAAGAATGGTGGCTTTGTTATGTGGAAAAATAATAAAATATCTCTGGCTCAGGATTTACCACTGCAAGTAAGGCAAGCTAGGCAGTCTTTATCTGCATACTGTAAATTTCTGATTGACAAGCAAATTAAATTCCAGATGAAATATCCTAATGTGCTTACATTTATGGTGGATGGGATTAAATACTCTGTTTCTACTAAAAACGAGGCAAAGGGAGTGTTTCTGAAGGTTTTTAAAGTTTTACCTGCATCAGAGGGCTGAAAGAAACTTCCGTTGAGACTGGCATGCTCCTGAGGTCAGATCCAGTATCTACTATACTTCGAGGCTTAGGTAATCCTTTGTTCCCTGCTTAAGTCATTTAGGCCTCTGTAAAAGTAATAAAACTGTTTGTTTGCAATAATCCGAGGGTCTGCTGGCCGTTTTCTGAACTTTTATGACCTCTACGAACTTTTTTCGTCGAGTGGTAAACAGGAAATCTCTTGAATGCAGCTGAGTGTGGATTTCGATGTAACACTTCCTGGGGTCCGGCGGTGAAAGCGGTCCCCCATTGCGAGTATTACTGATGGTTTCCTGGTTTGAGAAGCTGAAAAGAACTGACATAATGTGTTAATGTTTTTTTTTTAACAAGTAAATAACATTAGAATATGTACCTGAACCATATAATAACATCTGTTTTTCCTGTTTCTTTTTCCTTATGCTTATAGTTTTGAACCAAATTATATTTTTACAATATCTGCAGTGGGTGCAAGGTAAAGCACTATATATATGAATATAAATAGGTAAATAGTGGCTATTGGATGGTGTTAATCAGACAATTAATGTCAGTATAGTTAGGAACTAAAGCATGCAATTGCAAAACTTTGACAATTGGTAGTTGCAGGCACTGTGTATGGTACAGAATTATAATGTGGGATGCATTTATTTTTTTCTGTCTGTTTTTTTTTTTGTTTTCTTTTTTCTCTCTCTCTCTCTCAATAAAAGTGGTATATAAATAATGATTGTAACAAAAGAGGTATTTGGGGTAGGTATAAGTAGCTAGTTAATATATTAAATTTTTTTTCTTTAAATGGTAATACTACCTTACAATAGAGATTTGCTTAATTAATAGTTGAAACATAAGCTGTAGAGCAATAGCAGTGTTTGTTAGGGAATGTTTAGTTTAGACTTTGTAGTAGCTAAGTTAGAATATATAGGTTGTAAGTTTACGAAATGTTTTAAGTTTTATTACATGAAGCTTTTAAATATGTTTGTGTTTTTAACCTTGTTCATGTTTTATCACATACCAGACCTATATAAGTCCTGGTCCAGGGGTAAAGTGGGTAGGCACTGGCTGGGGACGGGATGTAGGAAATGCTTCCAGATTATGTTTAGTATGCAGTTAATACATATCCATTGGATAATTTCCCTTTTATACTATTATTGGACAATTAGACCTGTCAATGTGGGAATTAGACTCATGGAACGTTAAAGGGCTCCAGAACTTGAAGAAGAGGAAGCTGTTATTACACATATTGCTACAGGACAAAGCACTGTTTGCATTTTTACAAGAAACATACTTGTTAAATGATCAGCGGGATGATATTAGGAAAAAGAACTGGATTAGAGTGGTAGTGGCATCAGAAAGCAAGACAAACAGTGCTGGAGTAGCTATAATTATTAAAACTCAATACAAAGACAAGATTTTAGACTCTAAAGTGGATCAAAATGGGCGATGGTGTTATGTTATTTTATCGGATAATGCGTTTGATAAACCTCTTTTACTTTTGAATATATATGCACCATGTAATGACCAACAAAGTTTCATAACATCATTATATCCAATCTTAACACAGTATGATGGTTATTATTTTATTGTGGGTGGGGATTGGAATACCTATCAAAATCCAAAGTTGGATAGGTCTTGTCCACAAAGAACATTTAATAAGCAGGCCGGGATAGCATTAAATGACTTCAAGGAAGATTTTCAATTATATGACCCCTTTTGTTATGCACATAATATTAATAATGCAATTAAGTATACCTTCTATTCACCATGCCACAAAATGTGGTCTAGGATAGATTTTTTCTTGATATCCAAAGCATTAATTAATTTGGAACCAGTAGTGGTTATACATACATGTTATCTATCGGATCACTCAAAAATTTCGTTAAGGTTTTCTAAAGATTTAAAAGATACAAGAATGCATAGAGGTTACAATTGGTCACTTAATCCAAATCTGTTAAATAAAAAGGATATAATAGATGGAATTGTAAAATATCTGAAAGGTTTAACAGATAGGATGAAGCTTCAGGAACATACTCCTGATATTGAATGGGCAGCAGCTAAATCTCAAATTAGAGGATTTCTTTTGCAAAAAGCCTCATATTATAAGAAAAGGCAAAACACTGATATTCAAAAATTAGAAACAAAAGTGAAGCTACTCGAGAAAGAACTGATTCAGAATTTTAATGCTCAAACAGAGAAGAAAATGTTAAAATGTCAAAGGGATCTCTTCTTGCTGCATAATAGTAGAGTAACACTTCAGGAGCATAGGTGTTTAGTGAAATATGCCAATAATGTGCAAATACCATCAAAAGCATTGGCAAGGATTATAAATCAATCGAAAACAACTGTACATATTTCGGAAATACAATGCAATGATACAGTGTATTCTAAAACTGAGGATATTATTGATATTTTTGAAAAAATCTATACCAAGGTTTATGAGGGTCAAATTGATAGGTCTATACATAAACAGAATAAAAGATTCTTGCAAAAAATTAATTTTCCAAAATTAGAGGAGAGTCTGCAAGGTGATCTGATTAAACCTATATCTTCAGAGGAAATAGTATATGTAATTCAACATATGAAAGTGCATAAGTCACCAGGTCCTGATGGTTTGACAGTTGAATTTTATAAAGAGTTTGCTGATAGTTTTGGTAAAATATTGTCTCATGTATTTAACTACATAATCAGAAATAAAATTAGTGACCCCCACCTTAATGCGTCAAAAACAATCTTTATACATAAAGCTAATTCAGACCCCCAAAGCCCGGATAATTACAGGCCAATAGCATTAACAAATGTGGATATGAAAATTCTAACTACCATTATAGCATGTAGATTAAAAAAAAATATGATCCATTTAATTTCTAAGGAACAGGCTGGATTCATGGCAACTAGACAAACTAGTGATACACTTACATTACATAATATGATGATGTATGCTAAACAAAACAACTTTAATATGTATGCCCTTATAATAGATGCTCAGAAAGCATTTGATAGAGTGGATATAAACTTTTTGTTTGATGTATTGCCTTATTTCAATATGCCACAGGAATTTATTCAGATACTACAAATATTATATAGTAATCCGTATACTACGTTATATATTAATAGGAGTTATTCTAAAAGAATACAGATTAAAAATGGTGCACGGCAGGGTTGCCCTTTGTCCCCCTTATTGTTTAACCTTTATTTAGAACCTCTATTTTTATATATCAAGCAAAATTTGTATCATAATGCACCAATACTTTATAGGACTAAATTAGTAATGTCGGTATTTGCTGATGATCTTATTATTTATTGTACAACCCCAATTTCTGATAGTGAAAAGATATTAAATGTTATAAACGAATTTTCAGAAGTCTCTAATTATAAAATTAATTTGGAGAAAACTAGTATTTTCCCATTAAGAACCCCTAAACCTTTTTCATTAATGTCCCTGGTGGGGAAGATATCATGTTAAGAAAATATCAAATACTTGGGTATTAGCTTCTCTACGGATAATAAGGACTTTTATAGTAATAATATTAAATGAGTATGGGAACTAATAGTAGCTGATTGTGGCAGATGGAGGAATTTAAGATTACCGGTATTGGCAAAAGTATCAATAGTGAAAATGAATATATTACCACGAATGTTGTATATCTTTAGGTCTGCTCAAGTATCAATTACAAAGACAGTTTTTAAACAAATTCATAAAGATCTAGCTAAATTTATCTGGGAGCCAAAGAAAACTAGAATATCGTATGAGAAATTAATGACCCCGAAGAGTAGAGGAGGACTTGAGTTACCGAATTTTGAAGTATACTATTTAATTGTGAACGCCAATAGGTATTTAAGAATTGCTAATTACGAGGTAATTAGTACAAAGTGGATACCAAATTGGGTGGTCTTGAATTACAAGCATATCCTAGATCGGAACATAAATCCTAAAGCTTTACCGTTTTTGGATAAAAGTAGTTTGATAAAGTATGGGATTATGGACCACTTAAAAATATATGTGTCATCTTTGCAAAATTTATTCCAATCAGTAGACTTGTTGCAATATATGATGGTTTTTCAGCCTTTCCATAGGAATCCCAATTTTAAACTAAATAATCAGTTGATTGATCTTAGTAAATTCCCATTAATAGTTAATTTGACTCTGATTGATGTTTTTAATAAATTTCATTTATCGGCTTCGCAAGTTAGACAGGAATTGAATCTTCCTAAGAGTTATACGGTTGTCATGAGACAAATCAGAGAACTTGCTCTGAGTCATTTTGAAAACTTTAAACCGGTAGTTGGAATTGTGGATAAATGCTCTGAATTGTGGCAGGCTCTCCAACAGGAGGTCAAATTTATAACAACAACAAATAAATTAATTAAAGATTTAAAATTCTAGGATAAAATTTTGTTGTCAGGGTATTTGGTAAACAAAATGACAGTAGCAGATAATCAGGTATTAAAAGCAATTGATTTAACAATAAAATCGGTCTCTTTTCAAAAGTTGATGTATACGCAGTTGATGATTTGGAATAATGCTTATTATACTCGTCTTAGGTTACATAAATTTAATCCTAGGAATTCTCCAACTTGTCCATATTGCTCAAATCAAACAGCGGATCTTCTTCGTATGTTCTGGAGCTGCAAGTGTATATATAAACTTTGGAACTCTCTTAGAACACAACTACAAAAGATGGGTTATCAAAGTTCAATGTTATCATGGGAATTTATGATTCTACATGTTCCTCCAAGAGAGCTCTCTAGGTCACAAACTATAATATGTATGAATATTTTTTTGCTGATGAAGTTATATATAGCTACAAACTGGTTAGAACCAGACAAGACATCATGGGATAATTTCAAGCTTGTGGCTATAAAGCATATATTAGCACATAAATTACTCCTGAAGCAAAGTAACAAAAATATTAATAACCCAAAAATATTGGAAAAGGTTTTTAACATTATATTAGCATAATACTGTTATTAGGAATATATTAAAGTTTGGATGTATATGTGGAGGAAACAATGTTTTGAAAACATGTATGATATGTATGGACGCAAAGTACTTCTACAAATGTTTTGGCTTTGTTTTTCTTCCCTGGTGTCTTCTTTTTTGGAATAATGATGATTTTTATATGGAAGCATTTCATGTAGATATTGTATATAGTTTTGATAGTAATAGTAGTGAATTATGTGTGTGATTTTATTGTATTTTGAAAATATATATCAATAAAAATTTATTATGGAAAAAAAAATAAAAATAAAGTACTAAGATACAACATTGTATTGTACATGGACTATCTGGCCCTTTGTATGAATGGTCGGTTGCCACTCAGCTTTTACCTGCATTGTTTCAGGATTCTTACAGTGGTTACAGCCACTCATCATTAAAACACTGACAAAAGTAATCTGAAGTAATATACTGCTTGCAGCAATGAGAGAGTGGAGTAATCTATCAAGTACTGTTATGAATCATCTAGTCTTTTGTCTTTCTATAATCAGACAACAGGGACCATTTTTTTGCATTTTCCGAGCCATTTTTGCAGTAGCAGGTAATGTAGCTGCGTTCCTTCTTAATGTTACCGTGTAGACTACATCACTGTCAATTGTTCATGCTGATCTGAGTTACTATCCTGCCTTTCCTTCACATGAATTGATTGGTTGCTGACTTTGAGGTGGGATCATATGGTCAGTTTTTAATGAATGGCTAGATGTATCTCTGTATCTACATGAATTGTTATGTGTTATGATTGGTTTATTGAAAAGTAACTGTCTCTCCTACTTACTACATTGACAAGTAACTGTCTCACCTACTTACTATCTCTATCTTCAGACAAATCTGCTCTGCTGTGTTATGGATGTTACAGCTCTATGCAAATATAATGCCACTGGAAGGTTGTTTGTTTTGCTTTAATAAATGCTGTATCTTTTTTGTAATACTGATTAACTATATGCAATAGTTTTTAATGCTGCCTTGTTTTTCAGTGATTTGTTGCCTTAGCTTTCAATTTATTATTTTTTTGCAGAAAATTTGGATCCAAACTGTGTACATGCAGCGGAAATGTAGTTATAAAAAATGGTAAAAAAAGTGGGTCATCACACCATTGCCAAAGATAGTTGTAGTCATTCACAAAATGTCAGACACTAGCTTAACTTCTCAGTGTGGACCATTTGTAGGAATATAGTCCTTTTAAAATCTATTATATAAGATTTGTGAGTGTGTGTGTGTGTGTGTGTGTGTGTGTGTGTGTGTGTGTGTGTGTGTGTGTTTGGAAAATGAAGCATTATTTATATAGATTAATTGATCTCATGCTCTGCAATACTATAGCTGCTGCTGTTGTTGTTATATACACACTCATGTATAAGGTGACTGAAGTTGCTTCCTTGTCTGTTTACTTAAAGTGCTAATTTACTTGCATATAAATCTTCTGCATGCTAAATAATTTGAAAGGCTTAAAGATTTTGCCAAGTGCATGTTGATATATGCTTGTCCTGTAACATCTGCAAAAGACAACACTGAAGGCTACTAATTCACATCCATGTTGGGAAGTTATATTACCTATTCTGTCACTGTATACCAGTCTACAATATTATCTTTTACTTGCCTTATTCCTTTTTAAGTGATCGGATAATGACTATATATTTAAAGGCATGGTAGTAGTAAAATAGTTGATTAATTATTTAATCTTCTTTTTTATTTTTGTCCTTTCTTTCTGCTTCTGCTGCTGAACATCTGGCAAGTTGATTACTTGTCATTATATTTCTTTTTTTTTTTTGCAATTTATTTTCTGGCAGTGTGAACATTGATTCTAGGTGACTGCCACTGGTGAAGTGACACCCTGACACTGACCCCATTTGTAAAAATGGGGAAAAAAAGGGTTGTGGATGAATTGATGGAAGCACACAAACGGTATTGTTTAATGCATTTCCTGTGGGATTAATCAGACATTTGTATGTGTTCTCTTGGCTGGAGGAATCTTTATCTTGGCATTTGCATTTTACTATTAGAGCCCTGTACAGCCTCTGTATTATTGCAGAAAACTTAGTAAGAAACTTGCATTAAAAAAAACTTTAGTGAGTCTACTTTGAGCAATAGATTGACTGCAGAAGCGTGTGTGTGTGTGTGTGTGTGTGTGTGTGTGTGTGTGTGTGTGTGTGTGTGTGTGTGTGTGTGTGTGTGTGTGTGGGTGTCGGGGGTTGCAGAGAGCAGCTCTGATTCCTCACACCCATCACCAGAAAATCAATTGCCATGTAGGCGTACTAGAATGTCACATCCAGTGCAGTCTTAGATGTGGCTTTGATCTTATTTTTCCTCCCGGTCTATATTATCAAATACAGATTTTTACTATTGGCATTATTTCTAGCCATACATTATCAGCCGTACAACAACTACCAACACACCTTATTCCTGAATACACACACTGTGGTTCTTCTTGTCATACTTACTATTAATACATATGCAGGCCTTACTTTACCACCACCACCTACTGATGTCACAGTTAGAGATACAAACAATAAAAAATGATTACTTTGAACTTTGGCTGAATTTGGAACAAGCCTGCTTCCTTTGAAACACAGCTTCCACATCAGAAACCAGAAATAGCTGACATTAGTCAGTCGTAATTAAAACAGTTTTCAGTCAGGTGTTAATTTCATGGCTGGTTGCAGCTCAGTCCATAACAATCTTTTTTCTGTAATTTGTTTGCTCATATCATCTTGTACAGATGTGCATGCACTTGTATTGTACTGGATTCGGCTGATTCAGAGAGAGCAGTTTGTCTGACAAACTGCACAATATGTTATGTTTTAAGTAATTGCTTTCATTCTCTCTCCTTCATGTTAGAGCAACCTCAGAGTTTCAATGACAAAGTAGGAAGGCATAGGATGCTGCAGGATGCGGGCTTGCATCTACAAAACTGCTTTCTTTAAGTTTTTGAGTTTTAATTGCATACAAAATTACTTGATCAGGTATGAGTGCATCCCAAGTGACCCATGTTTGATAACCATGGGGCCAGGAAGAACCAGCTGGGGGAGGGTGAAAGTGAGTAATTGATGTCAATATGCTCATCCTATCTAGAGGGAGAAAGGTGACTTAGGTAGCTGTTTGGCTGACACATACCTGAGTCAAAATTTTGTACACCTGTTTAACTCCTCACAGCAGTGATGCACCATACTCGCACTGGGTTGGCACATATGGTTAAATATGTGCCATCAATGAGCAGTGATTACAGAAAACACATACCTCTGATAGTAAGGGAGTTATGTGTTGGGGACTATGGACTATCACAAACTGTAAGCCCATGTCATACGACCTCGGAAATCACAAACAGTACATCCATGTCACAGAATTCTCACTACCCCAAAAAATGAATAGATGGATGGGGCTTACTGCCTCAGTAAGGAATAGCTTGGTCGAGGATTGAATGCACCTGATATTTAGCCCTCAGAAAGGAATGGATCAGTCAGTTTGATGGTGCAGAAGGAAGCGAGAACTGACGTTGTAGAGGAGCTTAATTACCCCTATCTAAAATATGTTACTGCATTTTCATTTCAGCAATTTCATGCAAATGGGACAAACAAATTGTGTTTTTCATATTGGGGTTTCAAGTTATCATATATGATCAAGGTAAAAAGCTATGAAGTCATTCTCTCAGTTCATAACAACATGCTTAAATTATTCCAAATCAGGAGGCCTTCAGGAAAGGGATAATTTTACTTAACAGAAAAATATTGACATCAGCATTATATTTTTTTGACAAATAAGTCCATGAATTCCATGTAGCATGGGAGTTTAAATATTGGGCCGGATTCACGGAACCTCCGTGGAAGACTTAATATGTCTTACTCGGAGGCTGCAGTTGAACGGTATGACGTCAGCATGCCATGCATGTTCATGAGGGCATGCTGAATCATTCCCAAGTCTAACACGGTCCATGTAGAAAAGTAGGGGGCGTGGTCGATTGCCGAGTGCAGCAAAGGGACACGCCCCCAGAAGAGTCAGAGTCCTGAAAGTAAACACCCACGAGCGAGTCTGCTGAAATGTCAAGGAACACAACACCACACATCCCCACAGACTAAACCCTACTGAAAATATGTAAAATGTAAAAATAGCAGTTTCCTTTTTTTTTCATAACTTCCAAAATGTTTGCCCGCATTTGCGCTCGTTTGCGCAGGTATGCCCTTTGCTCAACCACAGTTAGCAGATATGACATTGAAAAGCATATAAGATCTACATATGCAAATTAAGCAAAGTAGCGATAGCGTAGCGGTACAGATGTTGCCCAAAGAATAGGTAGTCACAGTTCGAGCTCCACAACATCTCCCTCCTTTTTTCTTTAAATAAGTATGAAACAATTCCCCAATATATATATAAATTTAATTTAAGTAAAATGTAATGAAATGGCCCATGTATTTCTGAACAAAACCTATATTATGTATATATAAAAAGGATCATAATTTCCCGTAGCTGAGCAGCGCTTTAACAAGCTTAATATGAGTGCCTGTAGCTGAGCAGCACTTTAACAAGCTTAATATGAGTGCCCGTAGCTGAGCAGTGCTTTAACAAGCTCAATATGAGTGCCCGTAGCTGGGCAGTGCTTTACCCAGCTTAATATGAGTGCTTATGGCTAAATAACACATTACCCAGTGTAAGCTGTTTGCACGGAGCTGCGCAGCGTGCCAACCAGCTTACCGTCAGGCAACGTTGGGCAAGCTGTAGCAAAGTCGCCTTTACACAGACACACCTACTAGCCTGTCTAGACAGTAGTAAAATAAAAAAGCAATGGCAAGGATCTAACCTGGAATACTGTGCACCATAGTCAAAGTACTGAACCACTAAGCTATGACAGTTGTACAGAGCAATACAGTATTACCATACATATAGGAATGAATGAAAATATAACCATGACAAAACAGGTTTGCTGTAAGCAGAGAAATATCCAAAATGGCCAATCACAGATAAGTGTGGGAAAACCGGCATATATAAGCCCCATAGGCGGGAATACACACCGTAACTGATTGTGGTACCCATTTGCAGTCAGGATGGCAGGTGCAGGAGAGGTAAATCACTTTAGAACACAAAGGTGGGGTGTTGAGGAGTCAAAATATATGGTTTGGCTCCTAGTCCATGATCATGAAGTGCAACTCATGCAGGGCCAGGTTCAATGGGGAGCGTATAAGGCAGAGGTGTGGAACCGGTTGGCACATGATCTCACCAGTGCCACAGGCATTCCAAGGACTGGTGAACAGGTCCTTCACCAACATGCAGACCTGAAGTGACAAAAGGAGGACCAACTGAACCGATGGATCCAGGAGGCCTGCCAAATGCCCAATGCCCCACTACTGAGTAAGTATCCATGTAATTAAGTATGTAAGAAATGCTATCCTAGCCTATAGTATGGATAGGTATGTTACAATATTCTGTCATTTATATTACAGCTGCAGGTGTTCGTTCCGCGAATCGGCAAGCCTATGCTGATAGGCTGGTGAGGTTGTGCCACCGGGCAGGTTAGTAATTTTTCTGCTGGTATTGTTATAGAATATAAGTGGGACAGCTTGTAAAAGAGTTCAGTGTTGTAACCCAGTAATAAATGTCAAATAAGCCTAGAAGAAAGATTCTGCTAGTATTTAAGATTTGATAAGTGATGCAGCCTGGAAAAGAGTATTGCAATCCAGTAATAAAGATTAAACAAGTCTCAAATAGAGTTTCCACCTGTATTGTAATATCAGATAACTGCTTCAGCCTGAAAATGAGTGTTGTAATCAATCAACAAAGGATAGACAGCTGTCGAATACATCCTTGTAAAATCTGCCATATGAAATAAGTGAGTCAACTGGAAAGGATTGTTGTAACCCAGTAATAAATGTTAATAAAGCCTAGAATTAAGTACTGTCTTGAAATGTAAATATAAAATAAGTGAGAGAGTGTGAGAAAGAGAGTTTGAAGCTAACAAGAAATCTGTAATAAGTCTGGAATAAAGGTATACTGCATTTACTGCATAATGAAATGAATGAGACAGCCACAACCAAAGAGTGAAATGTCTTTAATAAAGTACAGAACCTGGACTGTGTCCGTCCCATAATTTGGATATGTTGCTGTACACTTGCATTATGGAGATAGTATGGTTGTATGAAATGCTGAACATCCACAGTTGTCTAGACCCATATAAATCAAATGTAGCAGGATGCTTTACCTGAACACAGCCAGATATGAACATATATGAATAAAAATGGAATGTATATTAATGCAGCAGTAACATCCCCATCACCAACATTCCTAAGGTTACATACAGGAAACTGTACTGATACATGTAGGGGATATATATCTGCATCTACTAGGAATGTACAGTATATGTATAGGTAGTTTACGTTGTTAATGTAATATTTCTCCACTCTACCCTATTTTCACAAATTATGCCATTCCACACCAAACTGGGTATGTGTATTCACAATTAATTCCCATGGACATTTGTCCTGTTGGTTTATACATATCTGCATGTACGTTGACGCATGTGCCCTGTTCACATATCCAAACCTGATGGCCTGTTGCCACCAATCAACCCTGCATGATGTTGGAATGCCCACTGTTGTTCTAAATATGCATGTGTTATGCTTGCTGCTCAATGTTCGGAATTCATGTGTGTTTGGTAAATGGCAATACTGATGCATACTGTT
>NC_056732.1:264612845-264665345 GCF_019279795.1 Protopterus annectens | reverse complement strand
CATTCCCTGGTAACACTGTCTGGTGTGTTTCCTATAGTCTGCACAGATTACATACCTCATGCATAGGTATCTGTAAGTAGGGGCACACAGTACTACAAGGTACACAGTTAATGCTCATCTGTGTGTTCATACATTTATGTGTTGTATGTATGTGTAATGTGTGTAATGATGCCTGTGCCATGGCCGCAATCACATGTGTGTTACAGGGTATGTGTGTGTACCTGGCAGCATGTATACTCTGTGACAGCAGTATGCTGGCTATATTAACAACTGTGCACATATGTCAGGTAGGGGTATGGCATCAAAGACTAGGGTGGATTACCATTTAAACTGTAAATGTGCATTGCATTCATTGCATGGGATGACAATATTCTTCATCCATTAGCTTGATACATACCCCCAGTGTGAGGTTGTGCATTGTATCTCAAACAGTGTACCGAGTGCTGGTGTATACTAATTTGTTGTATGGAGTGTGGCAGGCACTGTCAGACAGTTGTGGGCTGAGCACTGATATGTGGTATCGAACATGTGTATCCCCTGATAGACAGACAGATGCTATATATGGCAGTTAAGTGATATCAGTACATTAGAATATTAAGTGTGCCACATGACTTGCTCACATATTTTTCCTTTCTTTCCAGGGTGATGGTGCATCATCGTAACCCACCTTATACAGCAGCAGAGGATCAGGAGATCCACCAAAGCCTGGTGCAGAATTTCTCTGTGCTGTTTTCCAGGACCAGCCAGAACCAGCATGAGAGGGCTGCACTGTGGCAAGATCTTGTCCGTTGGGTAAATGACATAGGCATGCATAACCAGACATATGAGTAGGTACGCCATCACTGCAGTGATTTAATTAGACATGTCCGGCAGCGTGCGTCTGATATCCACAGACAACAGCTTGCCACAGGTGGTGGGGTATCTATCCACTCCCCGCTCACCAGTGTGGAGGAGCACCTCCTAAGTGTTGTGGCTCCAGGCCAACAACAACAACATCCACAAACATGTGTTATCATGGAGGCTGCAGCCACCCAGCATGTTGAAATGGAGTGTGCAGGTAACATGCCATATCTGTAGTTGACTGTTCTCTCTACTGGTAGTTTATGCGTGTGTGAGATATGTACTGTGTGTGTAGCTGTTAACCTGCCTATTCTTCTGCAAGATTGATATTCTGAGCATAATCTGTACACCTGTGAAAGCCACCTGTTGTACTACTGTACTTTATCATAATCACAGTATCAATGGCACAGTTGTGGCCACTGGCAATCACTGTCATATTTTTTCAGGTCCCTCTGGAGTGACAGCAAGGCAGCCAATCCATGTTGGTGAGTGTGTAATAACAATACTATTGCTAATGACATGTGCATGTCATATGGAGGTGTAGTGTGTGCACATGTAGCACCTACGCATAATGCATGCTGTTCATGTTTGCTGTGAGACTATGCATATCCCATTATTCTCAGTAGCTGCCTCACTCACATGCAATACACAGAGCATGACACACGTGTGGCAACACAGTACTGGACATTGTATAGGCATACCTGATACACATGTACACAACACACACATGTTTAGCATAGACACTACACCTTAGCCTGCTACACATGTCCAATTATGACACCTGCTGTATGGCCACCCTTCAGTATCCCACTTATCCTCTATGCAGCACACATAATATACCTGAGGGGTAGAGGCCTACCATGTCTTTGTGCAACAGTCTTGACCAAATAATACATTCATGTTAGGCAGTGCTCACTATTGGCCACCTTACACACCCATGTAACAAGTGGCTGTGTAATTGTGGATGTAGTCATGTTACTGCACTTCAGGTACAGCATGCTAGCTCCCTGTCTGGCACACATTATTATTGTTGACTGACCACAAGAAGCATGTTGATCATGGCTCATGTTACTACACCACATCCAGTTCCACTGACCACAAAACTACACATAGCAGTTATTGTGTAGCACCGTCATGTGTTGTGTGTGTGTGTGTGTGTGTGTGTGTGTGTGTGCAAATATATACACCCACAGCTTGTAACACTTGCACAACATTGTTATGTCCTTGTACACATTGTGTCCCAGGGTGGAGACAATCACTGAACAACTACATACAACCATCAAGTACACGTATACAGTTATTAACAAGGGCTGTCTACACTTTCACTGCATGTTCCTGTGCAACACATAATCTGCATGCTGACACGTGTGCAGTGATGTTTTTCCTTGTGATACTGTCACCCACCCTCAAACAGTATTGTGTATGTGTTGGATTGCAGGTGTGTCTGTGTTTGTATCTGCTGTACTGAGGAGTGTGCCTGTGTGCCTGTGTGCTTGTGTGCATGTGTGCATGTGTGCATGTGCACCTGTGTGCCTGTGTGCTTGAGTGCATGTGTGCATGTGTGCATATGTGCATGTGTGCATGTGTGCTAACATCATGTACACATTTGTAAACTGTGTTTCCTATCTTCCTCTCACAGGTTCTGATGTTGCTCCGGTGGAGTGCAGCAGGGAAACAGAAGCCACTGCTGGGGACAGTGATAATGATGATACATGTGTAATGGCACAGGAAGGTGTGACAGGGTCTGTCGTTGGTCAGCCAATCGACACTACACAGCAGTCAACCCCATCAATGCGCACAGTCATCCTGCTGATACATCCATTGTCACCAATGTCCTTAGCTGAGGGACAGCATACAGTGGGCATTGACCAGGGTAGTGTGGTATCATTGGCACATGCATCCCCTCACAGCAACCATGGCCAGATTCCTGACATGGTACCACACAGGCAGATGTCCAGGGGTTCTCGTGGGAGCATCCGTGGTCGTACTGCCCCTGTCAGACGTGCCCACAGAGGTCTTTCAACCTCAGCTATGTTCCGGGCTGTAATGCAGGCACAGGCATGGAATGGTACACCAGGCAGGGTCTGAGGGAGCTTAGAGCACATCGCACCGCTATGAATGACACTATGCATGACGTTGCGGCTGCCATCCGTAATATCAGCGAGGTCATTGATAGATGTTGGGGGGACACATTAGATCTCTTCCACAACTACATGTCCAGGAGCCAGGACAGTGCAGGCCGGTTGAGGCGTCAACGTGGACGTATGCCAGCAACATCATCAGCTGGCAGTCGTCGTGGACGACAACAAACCTGCAGCTGCTCCCACAGTGCCAGTACCAGCCCCAGCAATGTTGGGTCTGTGCTGTCATTACACCATCCTAGAAGACCACGAGCATGTGGCTCTGGACATTCCCAGCAGGGACATGTGTCCAGTCAACAACCCACTGCTTCTGATGACAGTATCCAGTCTGGCTTAGTACCTGATACTGTCCCTAGCACCCCTGCCAGGCACAGGTACAGTGCCCGTGGCCAGAGACAGTGATCTGTATGACCTGGTAGGTACAGTCCGTGGCTGTCCACAAACACCCGTATATGGCAGCCACGTGGTGGAACTGTGTGCAAGCATACACACACTCATAATGCTAACACCTAAGGCTAACACATACACACACACACACACACACACACACACACACACACACACACACACACATCGCATCAACATTGCCCCATGTTGTACTGTTGTCTCTCACTAACAAACACACACATACATGTCAATTGGATGTGTCAATGGCAGACTCTGGCAAACCAAGTAGGCACCCTGTGCATATGATGAAACTGTGCCACCTCCTGCCATCTGTAACATTGATGCAGGAACAGGATAGCATGGTGCTGATGCACAAGGTGACTAAATAGCACTGTAGTAATAATATCATGTTGTTAACAGTACAGTGTAATGATATCGTTGTGGGTATATTCGAGCATGCATGATGCATTAACTATGATTGTCAGTGTAGTTTTGTATACACCAGTGTTAATTCCCAAAGTGTACTGTCTGCACATGTGCCACATGGCTGTTGTGTGTACCTGTGCCTGCATGTGTTGGGGTGTGGACAGTACATGTGTGATGTTTGAAGCACAGAGTTGCAGGTGTACATTTGTGAACATGGTTAGCATGGAACATGACATGGTTTGACAGTATGCTGTGGGTGACACGGTTTCCATACGTCAATGGTCTGCATTCTGGTACTATACACAGCCTACATAGCCTGACATTCCGTGGTCATTACTTGGTGTCTCCTGAACTGATACACAGATGTAGGAACCTGGTGTCAGTGATATCCCTGCAGTACTACACTATACCAGGAGCCATTCTTACTGAGCCCCACACATCCCTGGGAACAATACTCTTTGGCATATAGCAGTCTAACGTACATGCCAACACACTACGGATATGTCCATCCACAACTGCAAATGCATACAGTGGTCTACAATGCATTCTACACATGACACACCTAACCACCACAAGGGTATCATACAGACAGCTACCTGTTGTCCAAGCCATGCTGTATTGCTGTAACACAACTGTAGCATTGTCATCGGCATGTAGTTAACATAGTATTCCAACAGTACCATGTAGGTGGTAGCACCCATCATGTAGAATGGGTAATGGTGTGTACATGTGGACAAGTGTTATCTTGTCTATCCTGTGATATTCACATTTCAAAGGTATTCTGCAGTCCCTTGGTGTATCACCTAAGCAAGATGGTGTCTGTATGCATATCGGCAACAGTTGCCATACACCTACACTGGATGTCCATCACTCACAGACTTTGCTGTGTTTTAACATGTCTGACATATACGCCAGACATGAACCCTCACCCACATTAATCTATCAAAGCTTTCATGGGTGTGTGTCACACAGTTGGCCTAGGACACAGGTCACTGCAGTAGCCTGCATTGTCACCAATATACATGTATGGCCTAAGGTCTGGTAAGCTGCGGCACATGCTGGCAGAGGTAACAACTGTAATCATATGAGGCAGGCTTCACACATAGGAACTATTAAAGGTCACACGTACATATCTGTATATGGCACATACATACCTGATGTGTGCATTGAAATTACTGTTACAATAATATGTCATACAATAATAAAAGCAAAACACACAACACATTGACAAACACACACATGTCATTTATAGGTTTCAAATCCCTCCCTAACTATGTTATGACATTTGAGAAAGACGCATTAGCGCAGTGCGCTATTCGCATTACTGTACGAATTTCCTTCTCCTGCTGTATTTATAGGGTGCTGACATCATCAGTCTTTCCAAAGAGGAATGTACATCTTTTAGTGTGTTATCCCAGTCTTCAAAAAGGCATTGTTTTCACAGAGAATTACATACATACATACACACACAGTGTTTGCAGGATTCAAACCCCTACCTATCGATGATATGATACTTGAGAAAGATGCATTAGCGCAACACACTATTTGCATTACTGAATGATTGTCCTTCTCCTGCTGTATTTATAGGGTGCTGACATCATCAGTCTTTCCAAAGAGGAATGTACATCTTGTAGTGTGTTATCCCAGTCTTCAAAAAGGCCACTCCTTTCACAGAGAATTGCATACAAACACACCCCCTACCACCCCACACACAGAGTTCGCAAGATTCAAACCCCTACCTAACTAGGTTATGCTACTTGAGAGATTCGCATTAGAGCAGCACGCTTTTTGCATTAGTGGATGATTTCCTTTCTCCTGCTGTATTTATAGGGTGCTGACATCATCAGTCTTTCCAAAGAGGAATGTACATCTTGTAGTGTGTTATCCCAGTCTTCAAAAAGGCCATTATCCCAGTCTTCAAAAAGGCCATTCCTTTCACAGAGAATTGCGTATATACCCACCCCACACACACACAGCATTTGCAGGATTCAAACCCCTACCAAAACTATGTTATGATACTTGAGAGAGACGCATTAGCACAGTGCGCTATTCACATTACTGGGTGATTTTTCTTCTCCTGCTGTATTTATAGGGTGCTGACATCATCAGTCTTTCCAAAGAGGAATGTACATCTTTTACTATCCCTCAGTATGGGGGATAACAATATCTGTGCATTAACAGATGCCTAGTTCAGGGTCACATATGCACACTGGCACTGCCAGGTTATGTTCTATACCATGCTTCATGACCACAGGACTTGTAACACACAACACAAGTAGGGGGTGTATCCATATACATCACAGATACACACACCTCTGGGTTGGTACCACTGCACTAAGCATGACAGGCCATACATATACAACTACCATTGTGCAAAACTGCCTTTTGGTTTGGTGAGTAGTTCAGACCACCCCCCCCCCCATACCCAGGAACCACACCCGGCTTTCCTGGGAACAGTGTAGGATATGAAAGTCTTCACACACACCATTATAGTGGTTGACTTCAGGTACACAAATATTGACTGGGGATACTACTCAGGCCCTCAACAACATCACCCTACAGCCACTACAATTTGTGGATCCATGTGCTATGGCACAACCAGTCACCACACCCACAAGGGGGAATACATATTGGACCTGATCATCACCAACATGGGGACTCTATGTTCCACACCAGAGGTAGAACCCTCATTGTTAAGATCAGACCATAAACAACTTTCCCTGGACATCCATATCCCATCCCCACCCCCAACCAAGGAAATCACTGTAAAGAATTTCTCAAATGCACACTTTGCACTTGTGAAGACTGGGGTGGAATACTTCAAAGGCCCCGTGCTGAAGGATAATACAGCCCAATCTGCAGAATCCTTTACAAATGCATTCTATGAGCACCTACAGGTATGCATTGATCATGCTATCCCAAATAAAACCATGACTCCTCCAAAACAGGAGACCTGTCTGGTTGACCCTGGCCATATATAAGCTGTACAACAGAAGGAGGAAGCTACTACATAACAGAGCAATATCCCACAGAGGGAGGATATCTCTGAACAGTATTGGCAAGACACTTCAATCCCTCATATAATCATCACTTGCACGTTTTGACAGTGAAATTGACCAGACACTACAGATAATAACAAGGCCTTCTTTTAGTTATGTCAGGAATATGTGTGGAAACAACATAGATATGCTCTGAATTGTTGCATAACAGCACAAAATATGCCAAACCTACGGACATAGCCTACACCCTGGCAGAAAGAGTCTGCACAAACACCCCCCCCTTACCCCCCCAAGGGTACAGATGTCCATCCCAAATGAATGTAACCTCCCTGACATCACAGATGCACAGGTGAAAGGTGCCCTCTCCACAGCAAATAACACAGCATATGTATGGGACCGGACGGTGTCCCAGGCTGTGTCCCACACGAGCTCTGAGTAGAACTGAACACTCACATTAAGTCACTGTTCCAACTTAGCCTTACTACAGGATATGTACCCTGAGAATGGCATACAGCTACAGTGCTCCCACTCCACGAAGGTGGTGCCACAATGGACCACAGGAGCTATCACCCCATAAGCCTGACTAGTGTGGTAGAAAAAGCTATGGAGCGTATTATCATGGAAGTCATAATCAAAAACATTGTGAGCCTCCAGACAGTGGATCATACACAATTCGGCTTTGTTAAGGGCAGATCTTGCTTCTTACACATAGTTCATATCTTTGAAACGGTTACTGAAACCATGGATGAGGGCAAGGTAGTTCACACAGTCTACCTGTACCTTGCAGAAGCCTGCAACACAATACCCCACTCAGGCATCATACATATGCTTACCAGCTTAAATATCAACCCCTATATCACTAGATGTGTTGCTATCTGCCTCAGGGATGGAACCCACATTGTCAGACTTGGAGGTGCCATGTCCAATTCCAGACCAGTTACAACTGGTGTCTCACTGGGCTCAGTTGTGGGACCTGTCCTGTTCGGTATGTACTTCTCTGAGGTTCAGACTAACACAGGGGGATTATGTCTAACAAATGTCACAGATGACTGCTAACCGGGGGCCATAAGCAACACTGCAGCTGACACATGCTTCCTCCATAAGGATCTCGCAGAGATGGATGCTTGTTGCCAGAGCCATGGCCTTGTGCTAAATGCTAAGACATGCATAGTCATCCCCTTTGGGGAAAACAAGGTGCACACAAATCACCACATAAGTGGTAATTCATTAAGTACAGAAGATGTATTTACAGATTTGGGGACCAACATAGATCGTAACCTCTCCTTTGCTAATCACATTGACAGAGTCATTGCGAAGACCTTTATATAGCCCTACTTATCACATGGGGGGTTGCATGTAGATCATGGGAGGTCATTGTGGCCCTCTACTGGTCACTCATCAGGCCCATGTTTGACTACAATGGCCCTTTTGGGATGTACCTTACCCAACACCTGCAGCAACTACAGTGTCCACAACAGTACATCCCCAAGAGGATCATGGGCTACACGCAGATGTCCTATGCAGCTCAACTAACGGATCTCCAGCTCTACTCAGTTGCTTAATGCCTACTCAGAGGTAATCTATGCCTGACGTACACAGCCATGTCAAACCCAGAAGTAATGGACATGCTCCACCTCATAACATCCAAGACCCTTAGAGCTACACATTCCAGGGACTTAAACCTCAGCACAAAACTAAATAGGACATGCTGCAGGGACAGATTCATTACCCAGAGGCTCCCCTCACTCTGGAATTGAATCCCAATTAAAGTTAGACATAGCCCCTCGCCAACCCTCTTCCAGCTAAATACAGCCGCATGGATGGGAAATTGCATATTCACCCCTGTGATCTCCACTGTGTCCCTGCTTGACAGAGGCACAGCAAACTAGCCTTAAAGGGTGCCTTCTGTGACCTACTTTACAGAGGCACAGCAGGCGGACGCCAAATACACTCTGCCTAGGCTTATGAATTCCCTAGGGCAGACAGCCTAGCATTGACCTCTGCACCTATGTTTATGCTGGGGATGCAAAATATTTGTTGCTGATACTGTTTGCAGGTCTTTATTGCCGTAGCTTTCCCAGTTTCTGTGAACTACATGTGTATCTGCGTAACATGTTTGATCATGACAGGGTTCCAGTATATTAATATATGTGTCTGTTGTCATTTAACTGTGTGCACAGAGCAGATTGCTGGATCATGGGAGGCTCCTGGCTTAACACATACAACTGCCAGATATCTGTGGCCGACTGCTATACTCAGACATGGCCTAAGTGTGTGAGCATGCCCAGTTCAGGCTTTCCATGGTTTTGTTGCCTGACATATGTCTCATTTATCCAAGTGTGTGAGCATGCTCAGTGTGACCTTTCCATATGTTGTGATCTGAAGTCCACTACATTTGTGGCTGTGTGTGAACATGACCAATATTGACATTTATACTGTGTGTTTTGGAAGTCATGTTGTGTTCTTACTGCCAGACTCCTTTGTGTCATAACTCAACAGGGATTGTGCTGTGCCTGCAGGGTTTCCTTGGGATAGTTTGCAAAGACTTGTCAACATTCTTTCATACTAGCTGAATGCTGCAATACTGTCATGGTGTACTGGTTCAGTACTTTCCCTATGGTGCACAGTATCATGGGTTTGAGTCCCATCACTGTTTTAAATGTTCATAGTGAGCAGACCAGACTGGTTAAGGGCCAATTGGGCAGCTATAAGTATGATACATTTTGTTCAGCTATGGCCTACTTAAACCAGGCTTGTCCAACATTGCTGTGTATTCACCAACTTGGGTGGACATTGCCAAACATTACTCCACATTGACCACAGTTGTACTAGTTGGTGTGTGTGATTCTGTTCATAGGTTCATACTAGGCTATCTGCCGTAGGGCATTTATAGTCCTAGCCAGAGTGTGTTTGGCTTTCAACACACATTTTAACTGGAGTTTGCCATGACATTTTTCAAGGTTAGTATACTGTGCCTCTGTCTAACAGTGACATAGAAGTGATACCCAGGGTAAACCTACAATCTCCCATCCACTCATCAAGATTCCTCTTGAAGAGAGTCAATGAGTGACTCTGGCTAACCTGGAGTGGGAGTTTACTCAAGAGTGGAGGGAGCCTCTGGGTTATGAATCTGTCACTCCAGCATTTCTTATTTATTTCAGTCCTGAGGTTCAGGTCTCTTGAGCGCATAGCTTGATGGGATTCTGATTTTCCAAGGTGCAGCATGTCCATTGATTCCAGGTTGGACATGGCTTTATACATCAGGCACAGGTCACCTCTGGGCAGGCAGTATGCCACTGAGTGGAGCTGCAGTTTCTTTAACCGGGCAGCAAATGGCATGTGTTTGAGCCCTTTGATCCTCCTGGTGAGGTACTTTTGTGGTCTTTCCAGCTGCTGCAGGTGTCTGATAAGGTACATCCCACAAGGGGCATTGTACTCAATTATGGGCCTAATGAGGGATGAGTAAAGAGGCACGATGACCTCCCCTGATCTAGATGTGAATACCCTCATGATTAGGTGGGCTATATGAAATGTTTTTCTAAACACTTTGGCCACATGGTTGTCAAATGAGAGATTGCTATCAACTTGGGTCCCCAGGTCCCTTATCACTTCTTCCATACTTAATGGGTTACCACCTATGTGGTAATTTGTGGGCACTTAGTTTTTGCCAAAGGGGATGACTATACACTTTTTTGCGTTTAGCTTGAGGACATGGCTCTGGCACCAGTTGTCTGTTTCTATGAGGCTCTTTTGTAGGATGCTTGTGTCAGCTGGAGGGATGATTATGGCGCCCAGTTTACAGTCATCTGCAAACTTGTTCAGCCACAGTCCTTCTGTGTTGGCCTGTACCTCCGAGAAATATATACCAAACAAGGGAGGTCCCAGGACTGAGCCTTGTCGGATGCCACTTGTAGCTGGTTTGGGGTCTGACATGGCTCCAGCATTTCTGACCATGTGGGTTCTGTCCTTGAGCCAGTTTGCAACCCATCTAGTGACATAGGGGTTTATATTGAAGCTGGGGAGCTTATCTATAATGACCAGGTGGGGTATCGTATGGAAGGCTTTTGCGAGGTCCAGGTAGGCTGTGTGGACCACCTTCCCCTCGTCAATGGCCTTGGTGACTGTTTCAAATGACTCAACCAGGTTTAAGAGGCAGGATCTGCCCTTAACAAAGCCAATCTGGGTAGGATCCAGTGTCTGTAGGTCCCCAATATCTTTATTTCTGAGGTCCATGATGATCCTTTCATTGAGGCACCACCTTTGAGGAGAGGGACCACTGTTGCTGTACACTGCTCTTTGGGTACATATCCTGTGGTAAGGCTGAGATTAAACAGTGGTTTTATGTTTGTGTTCAATTCTTCTTGGGGTTCATGTTGGACACAGCCCAGGACACTGTCTGGTCCCATTGATGCTGTGTGTTTTGCTTTGGAGAGGCTGGCTGTTACCTGAGCATCTGAGATGTCAGGGGGCCAGCACTCTGCTGGGATAGATATTTGCCCTTTTGGTGGGGAGGGGGGGGCGGAGTTTGCACTGAACCTGTCAGCTCAGATGTTGGCAATGTCTGTGGGTTTGGTGTATTGTTTGTCATTTTGGACTAATTCTGAGCATATCTGGGAATTCCCACCCAGGTTCCTACCATAACTAAAGAAAGCCTTGTGATTATCCTTAGTGTCCTGTACAATTTTTATCTCAAAGATGGCCTTTGACGATTTTATGTGTGGCCTTAGTTTTTCAATAATACTGATCAGAGATGCCTTCCCTTTTTGGGATTTTGCTCTATCATATAGTAGCTTCCTCCTTGTATTGTATGTTTTTTTATGGCTGGGGTCCACTAGATAGGATGCCTGCCTTTGGAGGATTGGATCTTGGTTTTATTTGGGATTGCATGATCCATGCATTCCTGAAGGTGTTCATAGAATGTGTTTATAAAGGGTTCTGAGGTCTGGGCCATATTTTCCACAGGCACAGGGGCTGTGAAGGATTCCACCTCGGTTTTGAGGAGTGTGACATTTGCTTTAGTGAAAATTTTTCACTGTGGTTTTCTGGCCATGGGCTGGGATTGGGATGTGAATTTCCAGTGAGATTACTCTATTGTCTGATCTTACCAGTGAGGGATACACTTCTGGTCTTGGGCATAGATTCCCCATGTTGGTGATGATCAGGTCCAGTATGTTTTCCCCTCTTGTGGGAGTGGTAGCAAGTTGTTCCATAGCATATGAGTTTATAAATTCGAGGAACCTTTGGGCTAGGGTGTTGCAGCTAGGGTAATGCTCACAGTCTATGTTTGGGTAGTTGAAGTCACCCAATATAATGGTGTTTGGGGAGACCTTCATATTTTCATGTGTTCTCCAGTCAGCCAAGTGTGGTTCCAAGTGTGGCTATAAACTGAAAGGCGGTTTTGCCCACTGTTAGTTGCACATGGATAGTCTCTGATGCTTCATGCTGTGCCACCAACCTGGGGGTGTGGGTATCTTTGACAAATATTGATACTCACCCTCCTTTTGTAGTTTGTTCCATGTTTTGTGGCTGTTAAGCATGGTATGAGGTGTAACATGTTAGTGCTAAGTTGCTCTTGGGAGCCTTGAACCAGGTTTCTGTTACTGCACAGATACCAACATTCTCCATGCTGAGGAGAGTTTGGAGTGCATGCATCTTGCAGTTTAGACTTCTGGCATTGAGTAGCATTACTTCTAGTTTCTTATCCCTATAGATACCTATGGAGGTGGGTTTGTCTTTTGAGCCTTACCTAAAAAAGGCACTATGGGGGTGACAAGAGCCTTTGGCAATATCCAAAAGGCCACAGGTGACAGGTGAAAGCCATCCCTAGTGAAGCATCATGTCTTGTCGAGCATGTCATCCCAGGCTGACAGGCATTGGATCCCCTTTCTCTGACACCAATACTTAAGCCAATTGTTGTAATTGATCATCTTGTCTTCATATTGTGGCATCATGTTTGGTGAGGGTAAGATGATACTCAAGGTCATCAAGTTTGCATATACTACATGGTGGTAAATGCTGTTTAGCACAACCTTACATTGCTTAACACATGGCCATGATGCCTCAGGCAGTGCTGCAGGGCTGCCTATGTTGGATGCACATACTACACTCCCTGCACATGTTTGAAAGCAGGTTGTGTCAACTTAGGCATCCCTTTCACTATATGTGGGAGTCAGAGAGAGGTATCATTTCCAGGGTTCCTACTGAGCCAGTGTATGTGCTATGCATTGCCTCTTTGCCAAGGCTGAGGCATACTGGGCATGCCTCCTTCTGCCTACTGGGGCAGGCTCAGGTTGTTCCTCCTCCGAGTCACGCTCTGCCTGTGATGGCCTTGGCAATGGTGGGAGGTTGTTTGGCCCAGGCCTATGCTGGTCCTGCTATAGCTGTTTTCGCAGAATCATATTATGTAGCATAGCACATACCATGACAATTTGGGTACATGTAGTTGGTGAGTATTGCAAGGCTCCACCAGATGTGTCCAGGCACCGGAACCATGACTTCAGCAACCCAAATACATGCTCAATTACATTTCGTGTTTGTGCATGTGCCTCATTATGGCATTCCTGTTCAGGTGTGTGTGCGTTTTTGATGGGTGTCATCAGCCACGGCTCCAGTGCATAGCCAGCATCCCCCACTAAGTGACCATGTGGGATGTCCCCATTGGCAAATGTCTGGTACAGCTGTGTCAGATGCCAGATATGGGAATCATGGTAGCTTCCAGGGCAGCCAGCACACAAATTCATTATTATGCCCTAGGCATCACACGTGACCTGGCAGTTGATGGAGGGGAAGCCCTTGTGGTTAATGTAGGCCCTAACCCGCTCACCGGCTAGTGCTTTGATGCATATATGCGTGCAGTCTATTGCACCCACTACCTCAGGGTATTCTGCTATTTGCTGGAATTGACACATATTGCTGGCCAATACCTCACGGGAATTGGGGAAATATACATGATCACCGACATGTGCTGACATGGCATCCAGGAACTGGTGCAGTACCCTGGATGCTGATGCCTGTGATATCCCCATCATATCACCAGTTGGTCTCTGGAAGGTACCTGTTGCTAGTATTCTTAGGCCAACACATACCTTGGTTTCCACTGGGATGGGTTCCCCTCTGTTGTTTCTGTGTGTGAGGCGTGGCCTGCACAGCTCAACAATTTGCTGCAGGAGGTGTCTGTCCACTCTATAGTGCTCCACTATCTCCAGCACATGTAACCCCTGGTAGGTGACCCTGGGCCTGTACACTCTTCTCCGTCTCCTCACTGTGGGTTGCCCAGCAGCATTTGCATTGTCACCACCCTCAACATGTTGCATATGTCGCCTTATAACAGCAATGGCAGCCCCTAGCATTTTTGTCTGAGTGAAGCTTTTTCAGTTTTCACTTCTAGTAGCTTACTCCAGTGTTGCAGTGTCTCTTGAGAGAAACAAACTGCACTGTTGTTTGCAGAGTTTTAAATGCTGGCCTGGGCTAGTGTTCTGCCTGTGTAATTGCCTGATTCTGATTGTTTTCACCTGCTAGCTCTACTAGTATTCCCTGGTAGCTTCCTAATATTTGTTTTGCTTCCTTTTTCCTTTCTGTTTCCTCAGGGGGGAGCGACGCGCATAGAAGCACAAACACGCTCACAGCAGCTTACACGTGCACACTCACGCTTTCACGCCCGCACTCTGTCTTACTCGGGTTTACAGGCGCGCACACGCATGCATACCCACTCAGCAAGAAACTTTGGTGTTATCCACAGTATACACCTTCCATTTTTTGGCTTTCCCTGGCCTACCTGTTGACACACCTCTTTCCATGATGTCTAACTGACAGCTGACACATGCCACTCTGCTCCTATGAGCTTCACTACTTTCATACATACCCCCCTTGTGATGTCACCTATCTCCTACTCTGTTACTCCCCATATCCTACTCCTACACTCCACTGACTGTGCTCATTTGCTATGTAAAAGTGTGATTCACTATCCTAACACTCATTTACATAGGATTGCCTACTAATGCTTGGTTACATGTCTTAGACTGGGCTTCTCCCCTTAGCAACCCCTACTCGGTGGCCATGTTGTCTTCAGCCTGCTATTCCCTTACATTGTAATTTAACAGTTTTCATAGATTCCACGTTTGTGGCTTTTATTTTCTTATTTTATGATTTTTTTTAGCGCACCCCATTTGCACGGTGCTGCGCTATGCTTAAACATCGGAAATCGCCGAAACAAAATTATTTTTATTTTAATTTTGCATTTGGGAACATTTCCAATGGCCATATATTTGGCCATTGGCATGCTTCCTCAACCATATGCAACCTTTATTTGGAGCTGACAAGGCTCCATTGTGCTATTTGCAGAACGGTACTCAGTTGTCAACTGAGTACATTTCTGCAGCTAACACGGCTCCTACTTTGGCAGGTTTGTGCTTCCTGGATCGCAAATTTACCTCATCTGCATTCCTTTCGGCTATAAGTGAGGTAATTTTCATATCCCAGCCCTGTCTGTGTAGGAAACGTTTTAGGAGCTCTCTTACATGCCCCTACAAGCTGTTCCTGGATCGCTCGTCCGACATGATGGCTGCATGGAGTCTTACTCTACTCGTACACTCCGTGCAAGCCATCGTGAATCCGGCAGATTATTTATGCACCATTCCATGTCCCAAACTATATTAATAATGCCATTATTTTATTAATCGTAGAATTACACTGCAAAAGTCAGTTATTATAAATTACTTGAATTCAACGCTAAGTTTGAAATAACTTTCTTCTCTGCTATATCCGTATTGAAAAATCTTTTTCTCTGCTCATGATAGGTCTTGCAAGATTTAATACATTATTGGGCAACTGTCTGATCATAGACTAGATGAAATATGGTCTGCCCTAGCAGATGTGGTTAACAAAGAATGGAAATATCCTTACTTAAAGATTATTGGATTATCTGTACCATCTTTTTATATAAAGTAAACAAGACATAGGTAACGGCTTGTCTTAATGCATTCTTTAATGACCAGCAAGTAGAGCTCTAGATTCATCTTGTACATATTGTCTGGCTCTTCATCTCATCTCTGTTGTAGTGTAAGCATTAATTGAAACAGTTTCTATGATGTTCTACTTCTTAAGCAAGGCAAGCATTCTGCATACAAAACAAGAGGCAAAGAAAGATTATATTATCCATGGGTACCAGAGACTAAAATACTTCTTTTTGCATGTGAGGCTGTGTGGCAGACTTACAAATGTACCAATTCACAAGCTGATTGACCTGATGCTGTGTTATTGGATGCCAACACAGGAGATCAGAAAACAAAGCCAAAGATTCATATATGAATCAACAAAAAAAAAAAAATCCTGGAAACAAAAAGGGATTTGTGAGGAAAGATATCAACCTCGATTGAAAGGTTGAACCTGTTCAGATACACATAACATATTAGTAGTATTCAAGTATCTGAACATAAACAAATTGTTAAAGCACTGGCAAATTTCTTTGAATCTCAGATCATCTCCACAACTGGAGCCACTTTGCAAAACATTAGGAAACTTTATGGGATTCAATATATACTTCCAATTTAAGGAAAGAGCACTTACAGGTATAACCCAGGGACTAAAAGGAATTCCTAGCCAAATTATTTTTGATCTTGCAGTTCTTTTATTGTATCACCTTTAAAATATATCGAAAATGTATCAATTTCTTCTCTCTCTCTCTCTCTCTCTCTCTCTCTCTCTCTCTCTCTCTCTCTCTCTCTCTCTCTCCAGGCATCTTTCTCTAATCTATGGAAATCAGTTGGCATTGTGGCCAGACTTGAACGAGGCCCTGCTTAACAGTCAGATTCCTACAGACTCCATCACACTGCTCTTTCTTTTGGGCAAAATCAGCAAGAAAGTTACAGTTTCTCAAATAAAGGGATACACCAAAGTTTATGACATGCTTGAATACTCACAACAATAAACTGTAAGAAAGTCAAGGAGGAATAACAGCACCTCTCCTTAACTGAATGTACTTTGGCAAAGTTACAGGTACAATTGTTATGGATCTTTGTAAATAATTTGACTCTGTTTTTTTTATTTTAAATGTGTTAACCTTGGTATCTCTCTGATCTCAATGGGTTAGTTTCAGATATTAGAGTACAAAGTACAGTACGAGCATAGAAAAAGTATAATGTAATAAATTACAGAAAAATAAGATTAACAGCTTAGTCGAGATTGCACAACTATTATAATTTAAGATTAATGCAACTAAAAGGCAAACAATATAATTAAGAACTGTAACACTTATGTAGCATATGTGTGCTTAATTGTTTATTAACTGGTAAGCCATTATTCTACAGTTTCATCTTATATATTGAATGTACATTTCAGAGTAACCATTGCACATGGTCAATTTTATCGCAATTATTAAGGGTTGGGGTACTACATGCCTCTGTCTTCTGACTCCATTCATTCACAATTCTTATTAAATCCCACTGTGTCACATTAAGGCATCAATATTGCACACTATTTAGATTGGCTAGTACTTTAGACCACAGGTTTTATGCTAACCTCAGCCTGAATTTGATACAGCTCTGTAAACATTTTGCATTATGGGGATTTCCATAAATTTGTGTGAAGCAAAAACAATGCTTTTCGGTAACCAAAATTTGTGAAGTCTATACAGACAGGCCTGGGTAATCCCTGGGTCAGATGGACCCTTCTTGAGAACATGCATACAAGTACCTTTGGCTTTCACTGGAGCCAACAATAAATACAGCTGTGTAAGTAAAGTTGCCATAGCAGTAGATATTTGAATGATCCCTGCTGTAGTAGCGTAAGTTATATGAATTATGTCCAGCCATGGAAATAACACCTAAGCAGCCTCAAAAGCCTTAGGGCACCTTCTACATGCCCAAACCATTAATCAGCTCAATCTGAAATCACTAAAAGTCAGGTTTGGGTGTATAGCCATTCAAAACTTTCATGACAACAGAGAGAGGGAGCCTAAAGCCTTGAGAAGGATATTGCTAGGAAAATTATAAGAACAAATGTCAACAACCTGGAATAAAAGCATACAAAAAACAAGGGGGGGGTGAAGGGATGGAATGGCTACTGCAACAATGATCATTCAAACACCTACTGTTATTGTAACTTTACTTAGATAACTGCACTGTGGTCTTCATTTGAATACTGATGCAGTAGTCTAAACATATACGGTTTGATTACATACCTTAAATAGACAGGGAGACAACAGGATAAGGGCCCAAGAGCTCCTGGAGAATGGTCCTAATAAAGCTATCCTAGACTTGGAGAAAGAATGTAGTTTTATAGTACTTTATAAAGGTATGCACAGAGGACCAAGTTGCTCCTTCTAGAATAATTCCAGAATTCAACCCTTTCCAAACAGCTGAGACCCTGGTAGAATAGCCTTTGATCCTTGCCTGAAATAGCTTTGTTGCGTTGAAAGTAACAAAAAGTAAATGACTAAGACAGCTATTTGGAAATAGTCTGTATTGACACAGTTTTTTTCTTTCTTCTTACCTTCACAAGAAATTAACAAATAATCAGACGTTCTCAAACATTTAGATCAGTCAAGATAGTATCTGAGTTGTTTGTGGACAGTCAAGAACTGAAGTAACTTTTTCCCTCATTTTTAAGTTCTAGAAAGAAGACATGGAAATGGATAGTTTGCCATAAAGTAAACTCAGATACCACTTAAGCATAAATTAAAGATTAGTTCTCAAAAAAAAAAAATATCTTTGAAATAAATGAGATAAGGTTGACCCACCATATGAGCTTGCAACTCAAATTTTCTTCTTGCAGAGGTCAAAGCAATAAGTAAGACTGTTTTTCATGTCAAGAACAAGTCCGCCTGATGAATTGGATCAAATGAAGCAAATGATAGTTTCTCTAACACAAATTTGACCTCAAGGATGAGACATTTGTTCTTCAGGAGGCTTCTTGTGCAATACCCCTTTCAAAAACTTTTTCACACGAGAGTGCATTAAAAGAAGGGATATATGGGCAGACATGCTAAAATAGACAAACAATGAACATTGACTGAAGAATAAGACAGGCCACAGGATAGTAGTTCACATAAATAATGTAAAGCCAGAGAAACAGTGGTTCAAAATGGGTGCTGGTTCTTTTGTTGTCATAAACTAGAAAACCTTTTTGGTTTGCTAATATATGATGTTCTAGTAGCAGGCTTTCTTGTCTCTTTTAAAACCTGCTGCACATCCTCAGTAAAAAAAGAGTCTAAAAGGTATTAAGATACTATCACCCAAACAGTTGATTGGGGTTGAGATGTATCAAACACCCTTGGTCATGTGCGAGTAACTTCAGTCTGTGAGGAAGCTTGTGGTAATTGCCTCTATAGCCCTTTCCAGAAGAATGGAGAACCACTTCTGCCTGGGCCTGAAGGATGTCACCAGAATGGTGCTTGGGAAGTCCTTCTGGATCTCCTGAAGCATGATGAATATTAGTGGAATGGAAGAAAAATCATACAGGAACATCAGTGTCAAAGGAAAAAAATTCTTGCATGGAGTCATGGAGAAGAATTTTGACAGTTGATTGTTTAGAGAGATGGCAAAATAATCTATTTGAGGTATTCCACACAGATGGATCAATTCTTGGAAGACCATCAGTCCACTCTTAAGGGTCTGTCCTGGTCCTGCATAGATTGTCTGTCACACAATTTTATTCTGATGGAACATAATATGCCTATAGAGTGAAATTGTGTTGAAATCCTATATCCTAACTTACCATGGGTAGTCTGCACAGAGGGAAAGTTCTTGTTCACCCTTGCTTGTTATGTATCACATCACTGTGGTGTAGTCTGTAAACACTTGTAGAGGTCCCAGTGACCATAGATGATTAACAGTTGAGATAATTTATAATAGCTAACATTTCTTTTATGTGATATGTTTTACTATGTCTTTTTCTTCCAAATACCCTGCACTTTTATTCTTATAGGCACTGATCCCCAAGGAAAGTCTGAGGTGTCTGTAGTGACTGGCTGTGCTAGAGTAGAAAGTAATGATGGAAGAACTGGATTCTTAGAAATTTGGTATCTCAGCCACGTAATCTCCTTTTTCACAAATCCTAGAAATGCAATTTGAAAAGTCAGGGCTATGTTGGTGTGGTGACATGAGGTATTGCCAACTATATCAGGAGAAGTAGGGCAGTGGATGAGTAACATATGCTAGCATATCTAGCTGGAGTTTTGTAAAGAATTATATGTCGTATGTATATCAAACTGATTTGTACAGGTGCTTGTGTTGAAAATGCATTTGTAAAGCTGCTTGTGTTAAAAATGTACCAACGGTGGGTCCTGCTGGACAGAAAAGAAATATATTTATATATCAGACTGTATTGTAACTGTTGAAATGAATATATTGTAACAGAGGATACTGGAAGAGAAGAAGTTAATCTCAGTCCAGCTAACTTTGAAAAATAGTCTGAAATTAAATTACCTAGTTTAGGCCATAAAGATTGTATCTTACAGTTCTGATTGCAGCCATTGACCCAACTGTTTGTGAAAACCAAAACTAGAAATCCTACTGTATTGTCCTTAAGGGTAAAGTGGTTACTACCATGGAAGACTGGAAGTTTTTGAAATGGTTTTAATGCTTCCAGATGCTATAACACATCTTCACAAAGCTCTATGTCTATGCATTATGGCACATATGTGCAACATTCTGGTTCAGTTTCTGGTAAATGGGGGCAATATGGGTAGCAGAGTCAGATGACCAGATGTATGTGATGTCATTCTGTAATCCAGCACTGGAATGATGTTTTAATATTAGATGAGACAGATGTCTCAGGGCAGTCTGCTTCTGAAACCTAACAAAGAAGGATCACTCACTCACTTCGTCTTTCCTTGCTCTAGTTAGTGAATTTGAGAACAGCAATTCTTTAGTCAGTCAGGAAAATATGTTGAGATTAGTTATGTGTTGTATTTCTGTATCTTTCTGTATATTTCCTGTGATTGAAATTCTGGTGTTTATTGTAAATAGATTTTGAGTATTTTATGTTATTTTATTATTTATTATTAAATATATTTAAACCTTTCATTGTGGGTGGTCTTTTAGAAAATATTTTAACCTTTGAGAGTACTTATATTTATTTGGTGATACTGTGGTCCCTCCTGAAAGCCTTGCTGCATTGGTCAAACATTACCATTTATAGTAGTATTAATTTTACTCAGTATAATAGGGTACCCTTGTAAGAACCTTAGAGTAGCTGGCTTTGGAGTGTTCTAGTGGCAATACTACCTTATAGTCTGAGCAGAGGGGGTATAGCTTGTAAATCTGTGCCAGCTTTCCCCAGGTGTGTGTGTGTGCGCGTGTGTGTGTGTGTGTGTGTGTGTGTGTGTGTGTGTGTGTGTGTGTGTGTGTGTGTGTGTGTGTGTGTGTGTGTGAGTGTGTGTGAAAATCAAATCTCAAAGAGTATGTGTACCAACCACTTAGAGCAGGGACACAAAACACTGGTTTCACAGAGAGGGTGGTGAAGGACTTAGCTTGGAATGCTTGGCTGAGGACTTATCTCTACAGCTGTGATCAGTGTGGAGTCTTATTTGGGGCCTGGTGAGAGAGATGGAAACCCAGCCCCAGTATGGGAGCATGGTCCCTGTGTGCTGTTAAGAGATATTATACTTGGTACAGATAGCTGCATCTAGAAATATGGTCCTTTACTGGTGTCAGTGTTAATTATTAAGGCTCATTTATTACTGCCCCAGAGGAGGGACATTACATATTGGTGGCTGTGGTGGGATAATAATTAAACTTCTGTTGCCTGTAGGCAGTTGTCACTGAAGGTGTGTGTACTCTCGTCAGCCACAAGGTAAACATACATAGTTTTATTTTCACAAAAGTTTTATTTATTTTTTGTTAATTTAGCTTAGTCAGGAAAACAGACAAAGATGTAAGCAGAGGATTATGGCAAGCTGACAAAGAGGCCAAGGTAATGTGAAACCAAAGGACTGGTGCATGCCAACCTGATTAAAAAGGAAATGATTTCAGCCTTAGTCACAGCTGTATCCCAGACAAGCAAACAGGAGGATAACCAGTCTGGTGATCGGAAGTTTCAGCCCTCAAAAACAGGACAGTTCACATTTTCTTTGGAAAACTTAAAAAAACATCTGGAGTTAAACAGACGAACTGGGGGACAACATTTGGAATTAGGATTAGCAAAGAGACTGTGGCATTTGGAGCCTGAAGAAAATGAGAAGCAACATCAGCATGAGATGGAGATGCTGACTCTTCATCAGGTGATGGAGGTAATGGGGAAGGGAATAACTGAACCTGAGAAGTAATAAAGGTAGCAAATTTCTTCCACAGTTTAAAGATGGTGATAATTTTGATAGTTTTATTCATCTTTTTAAAAGAGTATGTAAACAGTGTAATGTTGATTAAGGGCTCTGGGTATGGTTCCTGACACCCTTTTACTCCATGGTAAAGCTGTAACTGCTGTTTCTAAATTGTCTGATACTGATTGTTCAAACTATGATAAAGTTAAACAATGTTTATTGGAATGTTTTAAACTAACACCTGAAGCTTACAGAAAAAAAGTTTTGTGAGCATAGACACAAGGCAGATGAAAGTGTATGCAATTACATTGCTGAGTTAAGCACTTATTTTCTTAGGTGGGTGAGTGAGTGAGGTCGCCACTTTTGAAAGGCTGGCAGAACATTTGGTGAAGGAATAAGCCCTTAGCACTTTGCCTGAGGACATGAGAATCCAGTTGGCAGACCAGCAGTGTAAATCTGCTGATAAGCTATGGAGAAAAGGATATCTCTGCTTAGCAAGCAGGGCATCACTGCACAAGAAGACAGTATCCAGTGTTGCACATGGATATAATGGAATCCAAGGTGGGCAACCTAAACTACCCCAACAGAGTCCATCAGTAAAAGGGGAAGCCACCAGTTCAGGTACATGGTAGGGATCAAGGGTTAGATGCTTTAAATGTAACCTGTGGGGCCGTTTAGCATACAGATGTCCATGGAAGCAAGGTGGGAAACAAAAAGGTGGGGGAGCCAGCAAGTGGGAATAACCATATGCCAGTGGTATGTTGTCTGGAGACAACAGGGGTACCAGACTATCACTGGAGTTTAATCCTATCTTAGTCAATGGAAAACAGGTCACTGCTAAGAGAGACACAGCCTCTGACACAACCATTGTGAAGCTTACAGTGGTTAAAGAGGAGCAGTGCTTGCTTGGGCAGTCTACTCCAGTCAGAGGTTTAGGAGGGATTCCATTCCAATGCCTCTGGCCAAGGTTCACCTTGACTGGGAGGATGAAAAAGAAAGCAAGTAGGTATGTTTGAGGGTATCCCTGCAGATGTCTTGATAGGGAATGATTTTGATAATGCATTACTTTGTGTGCATGCAGTTACATGTAACCATTCTTGGAGACAGTCGTGTGGGGCTGGTAGCCTGGGGGAGACACAGCCAGACCCCACACTTGAAGCCAGGGCTGGTGAGGTGGCTATTTCAGGGAGGGAGCTACCCTGTAGCAGTGAGCCTGAAGGCAATCCAGAGCTGCTGGTGTGTACTTGTGTTCCCTTGGACAGAGTGACTGCAAGGCCAGAGGTGAGTGGTAGTACCCAGTATGACAGTGGGACACCTCTATCAGCGGATACCAGACTTCCTGTGGAAGGGAATTTGGGAAGGGTTGCAAAGATAGAGTTGGGACAGGCTTGGGTCTTGGACTCTACACTAAGAGGCTTGAGGGAGGTAGCTAAGAAAACACCTGATTCTTAAGGAAAAGGGGAGTCTGTATACTGGAACAAAGGCTTAATGCATAGTGACTAGACCCCTGAGGGAAGGTTAGAGGGTGAGGTAATACAGCAGTTTGTAATGCCCAAAATCTACCATCAGGCACTTAGAGCCATAGCCCATGACATTCCTTTTGCAGGTTATATGGGCAAAAAGTGTACCAAGAGATATAATATGCAGAACTGTTTTTGGCCTTGGGTTACAAGAGATGTAGCAGGGTAGTGCAGGACCTGAGAGCAGTGCCAAAAGGTTGACAAGGCAGTGACAAGGTCAAAGCTCCATTGATTACTTTGTCTGTGATTGACAAGCCATTTCAGAGGGTAGTTATGGATATTTGGGGACTCTGACTACCTCAAGTTCCACAGGGAAGAGGTATATCCTGGTGATAGTAGATTATGATACTACATACTCTGAGGCGGTGGCTCTGTCCTCCATTGAGGCAAAGAAGGTGGTGAATGCTTTCTTATAGATTTTCAGTAGAGTAGGTTTCCCAAGAGAAAAACTGACTGAAAAATGCGTCAATTTCATGTCAGACCTACTGGCTTGTCTTTGAGAACACTGTGGGATAAAGCACCTAAAGACCACCCCTACTACCTCCAGACTAATGGCCTTGTGGAGAGGTTAAACTCTACACTAAAAACAATGCTACAGGCATTTGCAGACCAGTTTAAGAGAGAGTGGGACAAATATTTGCCCCATCTGCTGTTTGCATACAGAGATATACTCCAGGAATCCACAAATTTTTACCCTTTTTGTTGTTGTATGGGCTTAGGGTGAGGGGTCTTTAGATTTCATTTGTGATGAGTGGGAGGGTGAGTATGAATCCCATAAGGAGTCTGTTGTGGCATATGCTCTAAACCTCAGGACAAGGGTTAGAGAGCTCATGGGCTTGGCCCAGGAGAACCTTACAGGAATCCAACTGCAGAAACATTTCTGGTATGACAGGAAAGCTTGAGCCCGAGAGTATGCTATGGGACAGCAGGTTATGGTTCTCATTTCTTTCAGACACAATAAGCTGCAGGCAACTTGGGAAAGACCCTTTGAAGTGGTAAAGAAGGTCAGTGATATTAACTACATGGTAAACCAGATAGGCAGAAGGCAGGAGCACAAATTGTACCAAGTTAACATGATGAAGCCTTACCATGATAGGAAGGCCCTGGTGCTGAATATTTGCAGTAGATGGCAGGAGGAGTCTGAGGGGGATCTGTTGACTGATCCCCACAGTAAGACTCAGACTGACACCTCAGTGAAAGGTGTAGCAATGTCCCAGCTGCTATCCCCTATACAGATTTGAGAAATATGAGCAGTGTTAGCAGACTCCGAGGGATGAGATACAGGAAATGTTGGAAATGGGGGTAATCCAGGAGTCCAGTAGTCCCTGGACCTCTCCAGTGGTTCTGTTACCAAAGAAAGATGGCAGCAGCAGGTTCTGTGTGGAGTACATAGTCAGATGCTCATCCAAAGGTTAGGACAGATGAAGCCTTAGAGCAACTGCATAGGGCTAAGTATCTGACCACTATTGATCTGACAAAGGGCTACAGGCAGATTCCATTGACTCCCTCTGCTAGAGAGAGGTTATCCTTTGTGACTCCTTTCATATTACATGAATTCACACAGATGCCCTTTGGGATAAAAAATGCGTTGGCAACCTTCGAGAGGCTGGTAGATCATATCCTAGCAGAAGCAGGAGATTATGCCCTTGCTATATTGCTATCTGCTGCCATTCCTGGCAAGAGTACCTTCTGTATGTCAGGGAGATTCTGGGCAGAATGAAAAGGGTAGGGTTGACCAGTAAGCCCAGTAAGTGTCAGGTGAGTATGGCAGAGGTTTCCTACCTAGAACATAGAGTGGAAAGAGGTATGATCAGGCCAGAACCTGCCAAAGCTATTCAAGTGTGGCCTGCCTCTGTTACCAAAAAACAGGTAGGGGCATTCTTGGGGACAGTGAGGAACTACAGAAAGTTTATTCTCAATCATAGTACAATATATGCTTACCTCACAGACCTGACAAGGAAAAACAGGCCAGATAAGGCAGTGTGGACTCCAACCAGTGGCAGGCATTATAAAAGGTTAAAGGGGCTTTGGGAGGCTCCCCTGTGTTAGCCAATCCAGATTACAGCAAAGAATTTGTTGTGCAGGTGCATGCTTCAAACCATAGGGTGGGGGCTGTATTCAGCCAGTGTTCCTCAGAGGGAGAAGACTAACCAGGTGTATATTTCCGCCATACACTCCAACCCAGAGAGGAATGTTATGCAACTATAGAAAAAGAATGTCTAACCATAGAAATGTAGAAACTTCAACCTTATATGTACGGAAGGAAATTAACTGTAGTTAAGACCCCAATCCCTTAACATGTTGGCTACACTGAGCCAGCCAGCAAAGTGCCAACTTATTAAGGTGGAGCCTAGGGTTACAGACATATAATATGACAGTGCAGTACCATAGTGGGGTCAGCAATGCCAATGCAGATGGACTCTCAATTTGGGGTATGGGTTAATGTGTTCCCAGACAGGCTCATGTCTGTCAAGCCATGTTTCTCAAGAGTCACTTGAAAAACTAGCTTGAGTGTTCAAAGGGGGGAGAGATGTGATGATATGAGGTACTCCCAGATATATCAGGAGAAGTAGGCCAGTGGATGTGCAACATATGCCAGCATAGCTAGCAGGAGTTTTGCAAAGAATTATATGTCATTTGTATATCAAACTGATTTGTACAGGTGCCTGTACTGAAAATGTATTTGTCAAGCTGCTTATGTTAAAAATGTACCACCAGTGGGCCCTGTTGGACAGAAAAGAAATACACCTGTATGTCAGACTGTATTGCAATTGTTGAAATGAATATATTGTAACAGAAGATACTAGAAGAGAAGAGTCCAGCTAAATTTGAAAAAGAGGCAGAAATTAAATTACTTGGTTTAAGCCATAAAGATTTTATCTTACAGTTCTGATTGCAGCCAGAAACAGCATGTCTTTTTAAACCAGGACTAGGAATTTTACTGTGTTGTCCTTAAGGGTGAACTAATTACTACCCTGGAAGGGTGGAAGTTTTTGAAATGGTTTTATAGCTTCCATATGCTATAACACATATTAGAAAAGCTCTATGGTTGTGTGTATTATGACACATATGTGCTAGATTCTGGTTTAGTTTCTGGTAAAGAGGGTTGTATGGGAACCAGAGTCAGATGACCAAATGTATTGGATGTCATTCTGTAATCAAGCACTGAAATGATGTTTTAATACAAGATGACACAGAAGTCTCAGGACAGTCTGTTTTTGAAACCTTACGGGTGGTGCAGCGGTAGCGTTGTCGCCTCACAGCAAAAGGTTCTCCCATTAAATTCTCGGCTGGAGCGCCTTCTGTGTGGAGTCTGCATGTCCTCCCCGCGATCAAGTGGCATTCGAAAGACATGCATAAATGGGCATGCCTTCATTGAAGGTTGGGTGTTGAGCTGGCACCTCGGCACCGTAAAAATCTACTGCCAATCATTAGCGGACCGGAGTTCCACTGTGGTGACCCCTAACCGGGAAAAGCCAAAAGAAGAAGAACAACAAAGAAGGATCAGTTACCCACTTCATCTTGTCTTGCTCTAGTAAGTGAATTAGGGAACAATAATTCTTTAATCAGTCTGGAAAATATAGTGAGATTAGTTAAGTATTGTTTTCTGTATCTGTGTGAACCTTTCCATATGTGTTATTCTTAATATTTCCTGTGATTAAACTCTGGTGTTTATTGTAAATAGATGTTTAGTATTTTCATGTTCTTTTATTATTTATTATTAAATATATTTAAACTTTTCATTGTGGCTTGTCTTTTAGAGAACATTTTGACCTTTGGGTGTACTTATATTTATTTGGGGAAACTGTTGCCACTCCTAAAAACTTTGCTGCATTGGTCAGACACTACCATTTGCATTAGTATTAATTTTACTCTTTATAGTTGGGTACTCTTGTAAGATCCTTAGAGTAAATGGCTTTGGAATGTTCTGGTGGCAGGATCCACCTTATAGTCTGTGCAGTGGGGGCATAGCTGGTAAATCTGTGCAAGCCTTTCCCAGAGGTGTGTGTGTGTGTGTGTGTGTGTGTGTGTGTGTGTGTGTGTGTGTGTGTGTGTGTGTGTGTGTGTGTGTGTGTGTGTGTGTGTGTGTTTGAAAATTAAATCTGAAAGAGTGTGTGTGTGTGTGTGTGTGTGTGTGTGTGTGTGTGTGTGTGTGTGTGTGTGTGTGTGTCAGCTCCTTGGAGCAGGGACAAAGAGCACTAGTTTCCCAGAGAGGGCGGTGGAGGACTTGGCTTGGAACACTCGGCTGAGGACTCAACTCTACAGCTCTGGTCAGTGTGGAGTCTTATTTGGAGCCTGGTGAGAAAGAGAGAAACCCAATTCCAGGATGGGAGTGTGGTCCCTTTGTGTTCTTAAGGGAAATTGTGCTTGGTTCAGTGAGCTGCATCTGGAAATACTGTGTGCATCTATTTTTGCTCCAAGTGAACGTCCCTCACCTGTGTCAATGGTGAGGATTGAGGATCCTTGATTACTGGCCCAGAGAATGGGTGTCGCAATTGGCTCTGGGAAAACAGAGATTTCAGTTAACATTGTAACTATCTCATGTGGTGTCTTACAAGAGGTAGCATGAGTATAATCGATGCTATGAGATGCACAATCCTCTGAAATGTTAACACCTTGCAGTTTGTAGGAGACTATCACAGTAGTTATATACTTTGTGAATACATTTGGAGCAGTAGATAGTTCAAAGAGCAAGGCAGAGAAGTGATAATGTGATTTAAACACACAAAGCTTTAAGAAACACCTAAAATCTGGATCTCCAAATCCAAGGTCACTAAGAAACTCAAATGGGGAATAAGGAGTTACATGTTGTGAAGCAACAGCATTTTGAACTTGAGCACTATCACAAACTGGTTCAGAATAGAAAGTTCTGAAACTGGTCTCCATGAGGATTCTTTTCTTTGACATTCAGAATATCTTGAATAAAATTATTCCCCTAAATAAGGAGGAGGGATAGGTTCCATCAAACTCTGAGACAGCATATGCTGGAGCACAGGAAGGAAAAGAAAAGTTACGTGTGATGGGTGAGGAGGGATCCCCTTAAAAGGAGGGAGACACTCCCAATGACATCTGCAACCTTGATGGATTACTCTCAGAACCCATCAGTTTGAAAGAAAATGCTGCCAAAGAGAAGAAAAAAAAAGGAATTTTTGACTTTCTGAAAGAGTTCAAAGGACTGCCAAGTTAGAGGCAGTCTATCACATGGTTATTTGGACTTATTACACTTTCCTTTTTTCTTGTGGTGGTCCTGCTTTCTTTTTATAACCTTTCTTCCACTACTTTTTAAATATTTATTTACCAGCATATTGATGGAAGAGTATATAATCCCTTAGTAAACTTTGAGAAGGAGGGATGTAAAATCTGTTAGAGCCTTTGAATCAGCATCCTCATTTCATCACATTTGTTAATGGCCTGTGCAGTAGGTCTAAAAACTAGTTAGTTATCTATCTAGAGAATTCAATATTTCATTTTGATATCCTCTTGGAAGTTTTGTGAATGCCAGTCAAACCACATCATACTATTTCCAGTGACAGCAGCCCTGTAAGTAACATCAGAGGAAACAATGGGTACTAGCTTGTGAAACAGTAGAAGCCAAATTACACAAATAAGGTTTTTTTCTCACAAGAGCAACCATAGCCAAAACATTCCTCATAGTCTCACAAGTGGCCAGGATAAACTTCAACATGTGAACCTGACAGACAAGAATTCTAAAAACAAGAGTTGCAGAAGCCTACACTTTTTCCCTAGATTTATCAAAGCTTTACCATCCTTCTCAGAAGGAGAGAGATTAGTATTAACAAAATGCTTAAGCAGCATCTGGGTTTACTAAAGCCATCATTGCTGAGTCAGGTTTAGGATTAGTATATACGAATTTAAAAGCCTGAGGAAACTTATATAATATAACTGTTTTTTGGGGGTCAGCAGGCTGACTGTAAAGGAAATTGTAGGCTGTGACAAAAATGTTCTCCAAGGCAGAAAGAGCAGGAGGAACTGACATCAGTTCAGGGAACTTCAGTTGTAATAAAATCATATTTTCTGAGGGAATGAGAATCATCACTGCTTTCCCACTGAAACAACTGTTTCATTCTGGAAATAGTCTCAGAGAAACAGAATCCTTCACAGGGACTACTCAAAGTCACACTCTCCTCAGTATCTGAGTCAGAAATCTATGGAGATCATCTTACCCTTCACACTCCTTTTGAGGTTCAAACTCTGGAGTCTATTTGGGAAAAGAAGAATCCTTTTTTTCTTTTACTAGAACCAGCAATATCAGAAGAGTCAAGCGTGGTTACTAAACTAAGAGCTAAACCTAATACTCCTGTCCAATGTAACTGAAACAGGAGAACGCATATGTATATTTTTTGTTTCTTTTTGACATGAATTCCTAAAGAAAGAGACCCAAGATTATGAGCAACCATATCCCTATGGATGGGCACTGCAATCTATCTAATCAGATAGTCATTCCTTGCCTCTTTTCCCAGGAATAACAGAAATGGCTCTCAACTACATGACAAGGGTACAACAACAGCTGCCCAGGATGTGTCAAACCCTGTTCCATAGTGGCTTTAATGATTACACCAGCGGGACTCAAGGAAAAAGATGAGTGTTCTGCGGAACCATCTTTGATCACAGTAGATTCGCCCATCTGTGGCTGATGCAAATCAACCAACTGTGGTATTAAGACTGATTAACATTTTTTTTGTGACTAGAAGAAGGTAGAACTGAGAAACTGGCACATTACTCCATGGTTAAGCCAAAAAAGGAGCCTGAGTTCCAGGGAAGTTTAGCAGCAATAGTCAGATTAACAGCTAATTTATAAACACTTTTTCCCCAGAAAAAAAACTTTAAACACTTGTCACAGCTTCAAAGCATAACATGAGTCATTCCACAAAATAGTAGTTTTAACAAAGCTTTAACAATATTTTTCCATAAAATTAAAAATCTGATGCTCCCATTTAAATGTAAATAAAAAGTCACATGTCAGTCAATAAAAATGTTTTTCCTAGCCAAAATATAAAATGTTTACAGAAAAAGATTTCTGTCACAAAAATATGGTGGAATTTTTTTTTCCTAAGGGGATCTTATCTACCCAGTTATAGAACAGCATTAGCAGACCATCAGTGGATCACTCTCTTTGGTGGTAGGGAAGCAATGAAGGACTTTACACCTAAGCATGACTTTTAGTCAGCCCAACTCAAGTTGAAACATTGTTTGGGTATATGGAAGGTGCCTTGAAGTTCTGGAAAATGGCTGGTCATTATGTTCTTGGCAGGACATAACCCATAAAGGTTAGGCTACTGCAGCAGTGAACAAATGAGGAATATAATTTGTTACTTCATTATTCATACCTTTTGGCAAAGTCTCAACCATGTTATTCTTCTGCAATAGAATGGATATCCTTTTAGAAAAAAACAGACATGAAAATCACTAGAAAAAGGGGTCTTATTTCCTGCCTTGAGGTATACATTGAACTTCGTAGCATGCTGCATGACAGCAGTTTGCAAATATTGTACTCTGCACAAAATAAAATTATTAGATTTCTAAATGGCCTACAGTAATCAACATCTCTGTCTCACAGTTATTGAGTGGAGATGGTTACATGTCACTCTGGTCTTTGCCAGGTGATGACTTCAAAGAAAAGGGAGTGCTGCAGGATGCAAATGAATAGCAAGGACTAAATGGCATGGGGAAGTGCTATATTACAACAGCGTCAACATTGTATATGGTTTCAAGTTTTACAGTTTGGCAATATATTATTGTATAAACTAATGGGACGGTGCAGTGGTGTAGCGATTAGCATTGTCGCCTCACATCAAGAGGTTCTCCAGTTTGATTCTCAGCTGGGATGCCTTCTGTGTGGAGTCTGTATGTTCTCCCTGTGTTAATATGGGTTTCCTCTGGGAGCTCTTGTTTCCTCCCACTTTATAAAGACATATGTCTGGAACATGTCTCCCTGAGCCTCTGCTGAAAATAGGCTCTGTCCTACTCAAACTTTCCTGGTAAGCAAATGTCAAATAAATATTTAGTCTTCCAGCAGTAGACTTTCTCTTCAGAATACATGCCAGACCTTCTTTGAGAAAGGAAGCTCATCTTGGACATATGAGGCAGGTATAGCCACTTTATTAACAGTGTACTCCACAGACATCTTACAATGAGCAAATAAAAAAAAATAATAATATCCATTGCAACCATGGACTGTGTACACATGCCCCCCCCCCCACACACACACACACATTCACAAAAATACACACAAACAAGCTCACTTATACTAACTGTATAAAAGAAAACAAGTATATACAGCCCTGCATGCGTGATCTAATGAGGGATGAGTACAGTGGGACTATAACTTCCTTGAATCTTAATGCCATACCTTTGCTTATAACTTATGCCACATAGAAATATTTCCTCACCACTGTAGACACATGGCGGTTAAAGTTCAAGCTACTATCTGTCTGGGTATCTAGCTATCCATACCTTTCAACTGTCCAGATTTTCACAGAATGCCCCTTATAAAATTTATGGTTTTTCAGCAAATCACTGAGGATCACTGAGTACTGGATTCACTAAATGATATACATTTGGGTCTCAGACTTCAAATTCTTCAGAAAATGCATACTAACACAAAACCCATTATGCTAACAACTTTCCAAGGTTATAAAGGCAATAATTGGACTCTGCCCTTATTTTTGGGCCTTTTCCCCCATTATTTAAGGCTTTGCCCCAATTTATCACCCTAAGAGGTTGAGATGTATGTAGATATCTCACTTATGACTCTACTCTTAGGGGCATGCTACTAATATGCAAGGGTCTTTGGCTTCCCAAAGGGTATGGTAAAGCATTTTTTTTTCAAATTTAGTTTCAGGTCAAGCTCTGGCATGAATCATTTGTCTGATTTAGACCCTCCAGAAGGATATCTACATCACTAGGGGATTCACTGATTGCCCCCAGTTTACAATCATCAACAAACATTGTCATTTAGAGGCCCTCCACATTAGCCTTGACTTCAGAGAAGTATATTCTGAACAGAAGTGGTCCCAGCACATAGCCCTTTGGTACACCACTAGTAAATGGCCTCTTGTTGGGTCTGGATTTACCCACTATAATCGCATGTCCTGTCCATTAGCCAATTGGCTATCCATCTGGTGGCACAGGGATTTATGCCCATTTTTATGAGTTTATTTATAATACCTGAATGTGCAGGCAGGAGTGTCCTCTTTCTCCTTTGTTATTTGCATTATATTTAGAACCAGTGGCAAAGAAAATAATGGACTCAGAAATTCAATGATGTAATTGGTATGGTAGTCAAGAAAATCTGTCTCTATTTGCAGATAATATTATTTTATACCTGACAAAACCAGCAAGAGACATTACAGTGTTATGGATAATTTTTGAGATAGTTTCAAATCTTTTCAGGATACAAAATTAATGAAGCTAAAACAAAGTCAGTAGTGATGATTCACTATAATTCAGGCTAATTCTACAACCTCCAATACGTTAGCCTACTTACCTCCAACTATACTGTAACTCTGCTGACCAATATCAGCTTGCGCTCTGTTTTTAATTTGCATGACAGATTTTTTTATTTTTATTTTAGACATTCTGTGCATAGCTAATAACTCCATGCTTTTCATCACTGTTTTATATATATATATATATATATATATATATATATATATATATATATATATATATATATATATATATATATATGTGTGTGTATATGTCTCTGATTTTAATTTATTTTATTTTGTGCAGTTGTAATTTAGTATTTCTAACCAAGCAATAGTCTTTGTAATTAATATTTCTGTTTGTTTACAGACACTGTATACATGTGTACTACTGTTTGTATCCTATACTGTCTTCTGTATTTATTAATTGTAATTATACAATGACCCACCATTAATATTCCAAATCATGCACGCTGATTGGTCAACATGCCTGTTGTAAATCCCACAATATACCAACGGTAAAAGGTCCGGTCGCCCTGACTTTTTTCCATTGGCATAAAGTGTCCAAAAACTTTTTTAATTTTTTTTTTTAATAAAGAAAAAGAAAAGAAAAAAACGGAGCAATGGAAACTTTTTTTCTCTGTTGCTTCTGTTTCAAAGCACTGATGTATTGGGTATGCGTAGGAATGCAAGTCCCATACGCATGCACAGTACATCAAAACAAGGAAGCAGTATACCACGACCGGTGGAAAAACAGTAATACGCCATTATACAAAGACATTATTTCAGAAAAGTAAATGTTTTTTTCCTTAAATAATGTAATTGTATAATAGTAATAACCAACTCTGTGGTTATGGTATATTGAAATTTACCCACGGTTGGCTTTATTATTCACTCGGGCTTAGTCCTCATGATTAAACCATGCCAGCCTTGGGTAAATCTTCAATATACCACACCATGCCATCGGTTATTGCTTAATTAATGTATGCTTTGTTAGTGCTTGTGAAGCTTTTCTCCCTGGGCCTCCACTGGAAAACGAGCTTCTGGCCCAGCTGGACATAACCCGGTTAACAAATGTAATAAATAAATAAAATAAATAAATAAATTATGCACCCACACATGAATTGGTTCAATAATATCTATAGTTCTGGAGTCATGATAAAATTAAACATTTGGTAGTTTGGATTAAAAATGATTCTGGTGTGGCAGCTAAGGATGTGTGGGAAGAGACTAAACAAAAGATAATACAAAAACTGAGAAAATTGAAGCTTTGTTTTTTATATATATATACATATATATATATATATATATATATATATATATATATATATATATATATATATATATATATATATATATATATATATATATATATATATATATAAAATAAGATACAAGCATTTAAATTGTTTTTAGTCCCATTAGTGTTATACACAGGTCAGGCATATTTTTTATCAACCAGAGGAGAAGTTGTGGATTGCAATTAATAAAGAACTGTAGGACTTTATCTGGGAGGGCAAGATGGCAAGAGTCAAATGGGATAAACTGATTCTTTCAGTAGAACAGGGCTTATTGGGATTGCCCACTTGAAGGGGTATTTCAGAGATATGCAGTTGTCTCCTATACATAGCACAAGCAGAAACCTATAATTCAAAGTGGAAATGGATGATAATAAAACAGGGAGGGAGCTCAAGAAACAAAAAGACACTGGGTTTTTTGATGCAGGCATTTAAGGAGAACTAAAATGATCATACAGAATATTATATCAATAAACTAGCAGGAAGTATCCTAAGAAGTAAGCCAACACAGGAATGGATAAAGAAGATTCTGTTGATGACTGCAATTAGGGATATAGACAATAGGCAAGAGGGGGCTGGAATTTATTGGAGAAAACTGGCAAAAGAACCAAGGTACTGGGAGCAAATAGCTAAAGAGGGAAAGATGATAGAATGGGAAGATGCCAAGAATTGATTTCGACTGCAGATTATAGATTGCATTTAATATCAAGGATTGATATCAGAGTATAGACAAAGAGAAAGAAATAGGGGGTCCTAAATGAAAGATCAGCACTGGTAGAGTTTTTTTTGTAGAATCTAGAAAATAAGCTGCCATTAAAAAATTAAAAAAGGAATAATTAGTAGAGCATATAAAATATTGCATGATAACTATAAGAGTCAATCAGAGGAGGTTAGAAAGGATTTGGAAGAAAGACTGGATAAACAATTTACAAAGAAACAATGGGAGGATATATGTATGCCTCCCAAGTATGCAACAAAATCTAGAAAATTTGGGATTTTTGATTGGAAATGTTTATGTAGATATTTTTATACCGCAAGTAGACTCCAGATAATTTTTCCTCAGGTAGACAGCAAATGTTGGAGGTGGGATGGGGCAGAAAGAAGTAATTATGAACACAATTTCTGGGAGTTTGGTGAGTTGGTTGACTTTCAGGATCCGCTGTGGGATGCACTATTGGAGGTGCTGAGTGGGTAGATTGGTGCAAAGAGGGAGATGATTTTTTTGAGCTATGATACAGAATCAGAATTGCATAGACATGGTATGGCCTTGTTGTGTCTATTTATAGCAGCTGCCAAAAAAGCAATTACTAGAAAATGGAAATAAAATCTAAACCAACTGTACTAGAAGTAGTGACTACAGTAACAGAGAAGAAACAACTGGAATTGAGATCTTTAGAAAAGGGTAGGAGCAAACTACATAGGAAAAAATGGGAATTGTTGGAACAATACATAAGGAGGAGGAATGAGGTTTAAAAGAAGGCAGGACTTAAATGAGCTATGCACTGTTTGATTAAAATTATTGGGTAGATTATAAGTGATGCATACATTTTGGAACTGGGAGTGAGTGTCAGTATTGTTTGTGTTTGTGATGTAAAATACTTTCAACTAGGATTGTGTTAGTGTGGTTTGTTTTCATTTATAGAAGTGTATGATTGCCTATGTCATAAGTGATGGTTTAATAAAGATGCTTCTTGTTTAAAAAAGGCAGGAATTGAATAATAGGTTCATAGGTAGGTACTAGGCTATCTGCCCGAGGGCATTTGTAAGCCTAGCCAGAGTGTGTCGGCTTTCACCCCCCCCATTGATTAATTAACTGAGCCTCTGTCAAGCAGACCCAATGAAGTGATCCCAGGGGTGTATTTTCTGTTACCCATCCACTCGTCAAGGCTTCTCTTGAAGCGTGTTAGTGAGGGGCTCTGCCTAATGTAGTTAGAAATTTTGTTCCAAAGCATGGGGAGTCTCTGTGACAGGAATCTATCTCTCCAGCATGTTATATTTATTGTTGTGGTGAGGTTTAGCTCACTAGAGCGTGTGGCTCACAGTGACTTGGATTTCTTTAGGTGGAGCATGTCCATCAATTCTGAGTTGGACATGGCTTTGTAAGTCAGGCAGAGATCATCTCTGAGTAAGCGATATGTCACAGAGAACAGCTGGAGTTTTTTCAGTCGGCATGCATAGGACATATGTTTGAGGCCAGTAATCCTCTTGGTGAAGTGCTTTTGTGGTCTTTCCAGCTGTTGGAAGTGTCTTGTGAGGTACATTCCAAATGGGGCATTGTACTCTATGATGGGTCTGATGAGTGACGAGTAGAGGGGCACTATAACCACTTTATTTTTAGATGCGAACCCCTTAGTAATTAGATGGGCTACATAGAAGGATTTCCTAACTACTTTGGCAATATGATTGTCAAAGGAGAGATTACTATCTACCTGAGTCCCCAGATCTCTTATTACCTCTTCTGTATTAAGGGGGCTGCCGCCTATGTGGTAATTCGAGTGTGTTTTGTTTTTCCCAAACGGGATGACTATACGTTTTTTGGCATTTAGCTTGAGGCAATGTCTTTGACACCAGGTGTCTGTCTCAGTAAGGCCTTTTTGAAGGATGTCCATGTCAGCCGGAGAGTCAATTATGGCTCCCAGTTTGCAGTCATCGGCAAACTTGGTTAGCCATAGTCCTCCTGTGTTTGCCTGTACTTCTGAGAAATATATGCCGAACAGTAAGGGTCCCAGAACCGAGCCTTGCAGAACACCACTTGTGACTGGTTTAGAGTCAGACCTGGAGCCCAATATTCTTACCATGTGAGTTCTGTCTGTAAGCCAGTTGGCAGCCCATCTTGTGATGTAGGGGTTTATGTTCAGGCTGCTGAGTTTTTCTGTAATACCCGAGTGAGGAATGGTGTTGAACTCCTTGGCGAGATCAAGGTAGGCTGTGTGAACCACCTTTTCCTCATCTATGGCCATGGTGACTGTCTCAAAGAAGTCAACCAGGTTTAGTAGGCATGATCTGCCGTTAACAAAGTTAAACTGGGTCGGGTCAAGTGTTTGGAGGTTCCCAATGTCTTTGTTAATGAGTTCCATGATGATGCGCTCTATAGCCTTGCAGACCAGGCTAGTCAGGCTTATGAGGTGATAGTTACCAGGGTCAGTTGTGGCCCCTCCTTTGTGGAGCAGAATAACCATTGCTGTGCACCATTCTATGGGCATGTAGCCTGTGGAGAGGCTGAGGTTGAACAGTGTGTTTAGGTGGGGGGTTAGTTTGTTCTGTAGTTCGTGCAAGATGCAGCCTGGGACACCATCTGGCCCCATTGATGCTGTGTTTTCGGCTTTTGAAAGGGCTGTTTTCACCTGTGCTTCTGTGATTTCTGGGACACTGCACTTTTCTGGTATTGTTGTAGGCCCTTTTGAAGGTGAGAGGGAGGTGAAGTTTGCACTGAATCTGTCTGCCAGGATGTTGGCAATATCAGTAGGTTCACTATATTTTGTGCTATTTTGCACTAGCTCACAGTATATCTGTGAGTTGCCACTTAGATTCTTGACATAGCTAAAGAAGGCTTTGTGGTTATCTTTCAAATCCTTGGCTATTTTTCTTTCAAAGTTAGCCTTGGATGATTTTTATGAGGGACCTTAGTTTCTTACTGATACTGACCAGGGATGTCTTTCCTTCTTGGGATTTGCTTTTTTTCTGAACTAGTTTCCTCCTTTTGTTGCATAACCTGTTTATGGCAGGGGTCCAACAGACTGGTTTCCTTCTCTTAGGGGAGTGAGTCTTGGTTTTGCTAGGGATGGCACGATCCATGCATCCTTGTAGGTGCTCATAGAATGCAATTGTAAAGGATTCTGCATCTTGGGCAGTGTTATCCTTTAGAGTGGGGGCTGTGAAACTTACCACCTCTGCCTTAAGTAAGGTGAAGTTTGCTTTAGAAAAGTTTTTCACTGTGGTTTCCTTGGTTGGGGGTGGTGGTGTGGTGTGGACATCCAGGGTGATTAGTGTATGGTCTGATCTAACCAGTGACGGGTTGACCTCCGGTACAGAACACCTGTCGTCCATGTTGATGATGACCAGGTCCAATATGTTGTGGCCTCTGGTAGGGGAGTTTATCAGTTTATCCAGGGCATTTGAGTTGATAAATTCCAGGAAGTGCTGAGCCTGGGAGTGTGTACTTAAGTAGTTTTCTCAGTTAATGGTAGGATAATTGAAATCGCCCGATATAAGTGTGTTATGATGTGACCTTCATGTTTTCCAGTGTCTCCAGAAAGGCAGAGTGGTGGTCCTGGGTCATGGAGGGTGATCTGTAGAAGGCCACAATTTGCATTGCAGATTTGCCCAATGTTAGGTGCACATGGATGATCTCAGAGGTATCATGCTGCACCACTAACCTGGAGGTGTGGGTATCCTTGATGAATTTGGATACGCCCCCTCCTTTTGTGTTTCGGTCCATGTTCTGTGGCTGAAATGTGTGGTATGAGTTATAGCCCAGTAGTGCTGGAGTGCTCTCTGGAGCCTTGAACCAGGTTTCAGTTACTGCACAGATGTCGACGTTCTCCATACTTAGGAGTGATTCAAGCACATGCATTTTGCAATTTAAACTCCTGGTGTTGATTAGCATAACCCTCATTTTTTACTTGTGTTGTTTATGGAGGTGGGTTTGAATTTTGAGCCTTGCCTAAAAAAGGCACTATGGGGGAAGCAAGAGCCTTGGCCAGTATTCGAAAGCCAAGGGGTGACAGGTGCAAGCTGTCTCTTGTGAAGCAACGTGGTTTGTCGAGCATGTCATCCCAGGCTGACAGACACTGGATCCCCTTTGAATGACACCAGAAGCTTAGCCAATTGTTGAAATTGATCATTTTTTCTTTATACTGATGTATCATTCTTGGTGAGGGCAGGATGATACTCAGGGTTAGGGTCATACCCGCCTGGGCTACATGATCAGAGAGCTCTTCCATGTCTCTTTTCATGTAGTCCAGGGCGGTACGTCTCAGGTCATTCACACCAACATGAACAATGACAGTGTCAGATTTGTACTTGTTCTGGAGTGACCTGAGTGCTTGTGTTATGTGGCGGATTCTGGCTCCTGACAGGCAGCTAACAGTATCCTTTTCCTTGTCCAGCCTAGTGAGTGGGGCATCAGTGTGCCTGACTATTGAGTCACCTATTACTAGTGTGTTAGGTATGTTATTTCGCCTTAAGAGCTGTCATTGTGTGGCACATAGATTTAGTGTTGTATGTGTTATCTGGTTTGTGACACGAGGTGCAGGTTTTGTGGGTGTCTGCTTTGGAGCTCTCTGATGCTTTTTCAGGTTTTTATCTAGAGCCTCCGAGTATGATTTTGTGTATTTATGTGTATTTTTTGCCAGTGCTAGTTTAGTAGGTCTATGTGAGGCTGGAGGTGTGGTGTAAGTGTTAACCTTTTCCTCATGATTGTCTGTTCCAGTCTTGGGTGGAGAGACCTTAGCCTCCATTTTGGCTGTATAATTGCATCTCTCGCATATGTTAGTGTTTTGTGGTAGGAGGAGAGGGCTGTCTGTGTACATGAGGCAGTTGTAACATTGCCTCAGGATACCTAGATTCACCAGCTGGACTGGAGAGTACACCTGAAGTTGCCCTTTGGTCATGCCTGAATAGTAGGGTGAGCTGCTTAGTCACTTGGATGGTGATGGGTGGATAAAGAGCCTTGCCCTGCTGGGCAGTCAAGTGTCTGGGTATATTAGTGCTTACTATTAGGTTTGAGCAAGTGCTGGACTGTAGGCATAGCCGGCCTTAGTCATAGGCCAACGAGGCAACCGCCTAGGGCGCCACTCTAACAGGGGCACTTTTCCAGTATTTATTTGGTGTAGGTAGACCAGGATGGGTGCACCAGGTGGTGTGGTGGGGGTCACTGTGGAGGTCTTTTGCCTGGGGCACCAGTTGACCTAAGGCCACTCCTGACTGTAGGATGCTTTTTGAGTGCTTAGGTTGAGAGTTAGACTAGTTTCAAGTGAAAAACTGAAGAGAAGACTTAGTGGAGCCAAGAATAATTTAACCCTAGCTAACAGGTGCTGCCTGGCACACAAAACCATCCAGATGCGTTTTTTAAACTACTAACTTCTGGGCTGGAACCACTCCTCCAGGAACAGATGGCTGCTCAAAGTTCCCCTCTCTCACAGGTGAACAGAGAAATTTCCCTATATCCAAGTAAGGTATGGGCAACTCAGAAAATTGTAACACAGAATTCAGCACTAGCCTGAAAACTGGACTATACTAGCTTAGAAAGGTGGGAAACAAGAATTTTTTTTTTGAAAAGATAAGGCAAAAACAGTAAAAAGTACACTTAAAACAGCTTTAAATGACTACAAGTGATTAGAAAAGGCTATCACACTTTAGTGTGTAGCCTACAACAGTTAAACAATTTGTTTAAACAAAAAATAACTTTTTAAAAGTGCAGGCAGTCAAATAAGTACAATATGTGAAAAAAACAAGCTTTTAAATCACAATAAGTGCTGGAAAATCAGTGTTTAGGTGAAAAACAGTTAAGGACACAAGAAAATACAGAAAACTGATAACCACTCCAAAGTCTCTCTTTTAAGCTAGAAGGCTTGTATCAGTTTAAGGCTTTCTAGTGCTTTCCAGTAGGTTAGTTACAGGAAAGATGGGAAACAAGCGCAGATGTGGTCTTTTAAACCAGAAAGTTGAAAGAGATGGACAACTTCCCGAATGATCAATAAACTACAATTCCTGGGCCAAGAACCACTCCTCTTGTGGTAGACAGGCCAGCTAGTACTTACCACTCCCACTGATAAGCTAGAAGGCTGCACTCCAACACAAAGGCTTGCGAGGCTCAGAAGCTTACAAACAGTCCTGGATACAGCGAATATGTACCTGGACAAGACTAGTTACTGGAAAGGTGGGGATCAAGCGCAAACATGGGCTTTAAAACCAGAAAGTTGAAAGAGATGGAAAAAACTGCCCAAACGGCCAATAAACTACAATTTTTGGGCCAGAACCACTCCTCTTGTGGTAGATAGGCTACCTAGTGCTTACCACTCCCACTGATAAGCTAGAAGGCTTCCCTCCAACACAGAAAGGCTTGCGGGGCTCAGAAGCTTACCAACAGTCCTGGATACAGCAACTCTGTATCTGGACTAGGCTAGTAACAGGAAAGGTGGGAAACAAGCACAAGTGCGGCTTTTAAACCAGAAAGTAGAAAGAGATGGGAAAAAACTGCCCAAACGGCCAGTAGCTACAATTTCTGGGCCAGGAACCACTCCTCTTGTGGTAGATAGGCTATCTAGTGCTTACCACTCCCACTGATAAGCTAGAAGGCTTTCCTCCAAACAGAAATGCTTGGGGGGCTCAGAAGCTTACAAAGAGTCCTGGATACAGCAAATCTGTACCTGGACTAGACTAGTTACAGGAAGGTGGGGAGCAAGTGCAAACAAAGACTTTTAAGTTAGCAAGTTGAAAGAGATGGGAAACTGCCTAAATGGCCAATAAACTACAATTTATGGGCTGAAACCCACTCTTCCCATGGTAGATAGGCTACCTGATGCTTACCACTCCCACTGATAAACTAGAAGGCTTCCCTCCAACACAGAAAGGCTTGGGAGGGGGGGCTCAGGAGCTTACAAATAGTCCTGGATACAGCAAGTCTGTATCTGGACTAGATAAGTTACAGGAAAGGCAGGAAACAAGCTAGGAATTTTTTTTTTTTTTTTTTTTTTTTTTTTACAGAAAAGTAGCTAAAACAGCAGTAAATACAATTCAAATGCAGTGCAGGCTAGCACACGTGTATCAATATTACAGCAAATACAGTTTAATTAAATGCAATTAAATTAACAAATGACTAAAAACAAGTGCAGGAGGCATTAAATTAGAAGGCTACTAACAAGCAGTAATAAGTGCAGAGTAAGAACAATTGAACAGATAGCACGCAGAACAGCAACTAAGACAGTTACAAGTAAGAGCAGCTGAATATATATATATATATATATATATATATATATATATATATATATATATATATATTTTTTTTTTTTTTTTTTTTGAGGGAGGGAACACAGCAGGATTAAGAGGCTACAGGGGTTGTCCTTCTCAAATGCTCTCTTTGTACACAGTAGTAGTGCCTGAAATCAGAATATGATCTCACTGCACTCAGCTGAGTGAGCAAATGAGATAGGCTCAGAAGGTGTATCCAAATAAAAACTTACAAGAGGGGTGGGCAGTTTCATAGCCACCAAGATTAACACCAAAACAAGAACAGGGAGGGTAGGTGGAAGAACACAGTGGAGACAACAAGACACAGAAACAATACAGCACCACTATAAATAATAGGCAAGTGTATAAATACAGTACAGTGCAAATTAAGTTGTAAAAAGTGTACTTATCAGTTTGGAATAGATTGCAGCTTTGCAGCTCACAGTAAATCTATCAGCTTTCCAGTAGTTCACAGAAATGTTTTTGCAGTGCTGCTTAGATTGTATGATATATAGCAATATATATGGCGTATAAGGTTTGTAAACATAAACTTGCTGATACAGTTTGATTACTTTTATGTAAATGTAAATTTGCCTAGGTCACACGTGATAATTTAATAAAGGTGTTTAATTTAAAATATATATATATAACACCTGAGTGTGCAATTGTGTTGAATGCCTTGGCCAGGTCAATGTAGGTGGTATGCACTGTTTTCCCATCATCTATGGCCCTAGTGACTTTTTCAAAAAAGTCCACCATATTTAGTAGGCATGACCTGCTCTTGACAAGACGAACTGTGTTGGGTCCAGTGTTTGGAGGTTTACTTTGTGAAACTTGGCAACAATGAATTTGTTTGTAATCAATCACGTGCATTATAAAATCAAATTTAGGTTTAATTGCCAATCTAAAAATATAGTTTATCTAGCATGCTGTAAATCGTGTTCCGCATATTATATTGGAAAAACTGAACGTAGATTACGGGACAGAGTATACGAGCACCAATATGCAATTTCCAAAGGGAAATTAGACAACGCATTAGCCAAACATGTCCACCAATATCAGGACCACGGGTTTACATATATGGCAATTGATCAAGTAATTCATCCTATAAGGGTGGACCAACACCTCTTTGGCTAGAGGAACTCGAATTAGGTTGGCAGATAAAACTAAATGCTTATAGATACCCAGGCTTAAATGATATGTGTTCTATTGGATGCATTTTGAAATATAAAAATATTTGCAAATAAGCCTTGGATTTAAAACGAGTCCTAGATATGCCAAATCTGGGTAGTAAATAATTTAGCTTTAAACAAGCATCTATTGGGAATAGTAATACACTAGCCAGTTGATTGATATTAATACCAAGGTGTCATCGAATAGATATATAAACTTTTTTCATGTGTTTTTAAATGGTGTTTTCTTTTAGATTGTATGTCTGTATCTACATACATCTTTTAGTTTATATCATGATTTTTTAACATCTAGAATTATATTATAAGTCATGTAATTAGTCTGGTTTATTGTTAGTGGTCTATAGACAGTATGATGGTGTTGCTGTTATTTATTTATTTAAATAAATTAAATCAAAATGTGTTATATAATGCATATACCTTTAAGTCAGATTTACGCTGTATGGACGGGGTGTACAACGTCATCACATTTGTGATTTAAAAATTATGTGTATGTTATTGGTTTTAACTTCTGATGAAGCTTGTTTAAGTACAAGCAAAAAGCACTTTAAGTTTTATTCAGTAAACCTGTTTAAAGACCTTTTTTCATTGTACTTCTTTTTGTGTTTCAGAGGTTTATTTTGTCATTAGTTAGCAGGTCCATGATTATTATTTCCATGGCCTTACATACAAAATTAGTCAAACTTATGAGTCTGTAATTAGCTGGGTCAGATGATAGTCCCCATTTATGTAGAGGGATGACTGTTGTCCTTCACTATCGGGACAAAGCCAGTCGGGAGGCTGTGGTTAAATACAGATCCTGATGGGCCTGTGAGGCCGTGATTCCAGATGTTTAAGAGGCAACCTGGTAAATTGTTGGGCCACACTGAAGCCTTGTTTTTAGCTTCAGAGAATGCAGTGGCAACCTGTTTTTAGTGATAATTGGCAGTAGAGTGGTGGAGGGTTTTTCTTGAGTGATAGCTGGGAATGATGGGGAGGTGAAATTTGAGATGAATTTATCAGCAAGCAGATTTGGTATATCTTCTGGCTGAGTATAGGTGATGCCGTCCACAACTAATTCCTCACATTGTTGGATGTTGCCCTTATGACTGCAGACATAACTGAAAAATGCCTTCCTTAGCTTTGGAGGCTATTTTTGCCTCAAAATCTGCCTTCGAGTCTTGTATAGTTTCCTGATTTGATTGTTTAGTCTAATGAGGGACGTTTTGTTCCATTGTGCATATGCCTTCTTATTTCTCAGCAATATTTTCTTTCTTTTGTTGTACAACCTACGAATACCAGGGGTCCACCAGGGTGGCTTGTTTTTGTGGTTTAACCTGGGCTTATTTTGGTTCAGTACTGCCATTTCTATGCAGTCGGTTATATGGTCATGCAGGGCTTTTGTGCATGGATCTGCATAAGCTCCGGTGTTTTCTGGGTTTGGGGGAACTTGAAGATTAGCTATGCAATCATTTAATAGGAGGTAGTTTGCCTTGGAAAAGTTCTTAAAGTTTTTGGAGGTAGGTGGGGAGTCTAGTTTAACCTTTATTTCAAGGGACACCGCTTTGTGATCTGATCTTACCAGTGAAGACATCAGACTTTGAGGATGCAGCACTCACCCATGTTTCTGAGTACCAGATCTAGGCTATTTGTACCGCTAATGGTAGGTGCAGACTAGCTGCTCTAGAGCTTTTAAGTTTACAAAGTCAAGAAATCTTTAGGAGTGCATGTCTGTGGCCATGCATGTCTCCTAGTTAATGGAGAAGTAGTTAAAATCACCCATGATAATGACATTGGTACGGATGGTGATTTGATTCTAGTAACTTCAAGTATGGTGCATGGATTTCCTGGTTCATGTTGGGGACGTGCAGCTAGCATGAATACAGTAATTAATTTTTCCCATGGCTATTTGGACATGGAGTAGCTCAACCATGTCATATTGTCTGACCAGCCCTGAGGTGCCTTAACCATTATGTAGAGAGATACACTTCCGCCTTTTGCTCTTTCATGTTCAGTAGGCGGAAAGAATGTATGAAAGGCATTATAGCCATGCACAGTAAGAGTGCTTTCTGTGGCTTTCAACCATATATAGGATTAGATCAAGGTTACCATGTTGATAATACACTGCTAAGAGTCAACCCAGTGGTCAAGGATCTGGGTACACATGTAGACAGTAGCCTTAACTTTGACCACCATGTGGCCACAGTGTTGAGGAAATACTTTTATGTTGAGCAACTTAGAAGCAAGGGCATGGCATGTAGGTCCAAAGAGATCATTACCCCACTGTACTCCATCCTTATCAGACCAATCATAGAGTATAATGCTCCCTTTATTATATACCTGATCAGGCATATGCAGCAGCTAGAGTGACCTCAGAGGTTCCTTACAGAAATAATACAAGGCATAGCAAACCTGCCTTATGCAGAGTGCCTTAAAGCCCTTTCCGTTTACTCAGTCTCCTGTAGATTGCTGAGGGGAGATCTATGCTTGGCTTACAACGCATCCACAAACTCCACACGTATGAATCTCCTACATATGTGTAAGTCAAAGAGTACCAGGAATACAAGGTCTAGGGACCTGAGTTTTGTCTGTGACTTAAACAGGACATGCTGGAGAGACAGATATCTGTCCCAGAGACTGTCCCTCTAATGGAACAGGCTTCCCATCCACGTGAAGCTGAGTTCATCTATTACTCAGTTTAAGGCGCAACCTATACCAGTGAATGGTGAATAGGAAATTTACACTGGACCTAGCACTCATGTCTCCTATGGACAAAGGTAGCATATAAATGTCTGGCCCTCAATATCATGTTTGGATACAAGACATCATTATTCTTTCCGGAAAACTTGACTAGGATTAGAAAGGCCCCCTGGGTTGTTAGCTTAGTAACAGTCCATGCATCTATAAGTACTAGGCTAGCTGCCTTTGTGGGCTATTTTAGGCCTAACCAATTTCACTTTCAAACATGAAAATCAAACTCTGCACCTTGCATCTGTGAAGTAAACACCTTAACCATTATGCTAAACCCCACCTTAGCTATTATGCCAAACCTGTACAGTGTATGAGCAGTCTTCTGAGAACTATAGCAGAGTTGCTTACTGTGAAATGTGCTTATAACTCCAGACTGAGTATAATGGCACACTTTCAAAGTTTTACATGGAAAAGTGCTGTTGTCTCAACATGCTCTCTTTGTTTGTCAGATCAAGTTAATATAATAATTATCATTTCCATCAACAATACTGAGCACAATTTCCTTTTGAGATAAAAGAATTATACAAAGTGGGTACTTGTTTCTTTCACATTAGTTTAAATGGAGTTGAATGGTAAAAGGAATGCTGAGCCATGGTAAAAATGTGGGTGTGGGGATTAGGATGTTTAAAGCCAGAGAGAGACAGCAATATGAAAGAGTGATGTACATATCTGAAATTCCTGGCTCAGCCCTGGACAGCAAATCATTGAAATACTTTCTGAATCTTGGAACTATAATTCACAAAATTTTGAGATCAATGGAATGAATACAACTTCTTTACAAGTATCTATCACATAGCTTCCCAGTGAGTGAACAAGCTTTCTGTACCTTTAATTATTACTCTTCCCACCAAGTCACGGAATCTTGGAACTAAGAGCCTTCCATAGTTCAAACTCTAAGATTGAAAAAGAGTCAGTTTCCTCTATTAAAGAAGCACAAAACTGGAGATGAAATCACCAGGGCTTCTGCCAGAAAAGTAGCAAGTTTATGGATTGTATTCATAGTTGCTTGAGCAAATGCAATACAGGTATTCCTGATGCTTACAAATGAGCATAGCAAATGCATGTTTTATACAGGCCATTTACACTAATATGCAAGGCCTAAAAAATAATGAGATGGAAATGAGAAATGTTGTTAAGCATAGTATGCTAATGAGGCAGTTTTGCAATTCATAGTCCGACATCCCTGCGGTAAGCACATCCATTAATAAATGCAGTGCTTCACCTTTCATACTGGAGTTGCAGTCAGCGGAGTTGTCTGTCCATGTATGCACAAGCACTTTCCTGACAGACAAATTAATTATTTCCCTCAGTGACCCCTTCATTAGTTTGTATTAAGTATGCATAAGCACTAAAATTACACAATAAATTATTTTTCCCATCAATTACTTCAGCTGCTTGAACATGTATGCACAAGCGCTCCCCTAACACACACATGAATTATTTCTCCCAGCATTCCCTTCAGTAACATTTCCTATTATGCACAAGCACTAAAATGAAACATTCACCCAAGCAACCCCTTCAGTAACATGCCCCAGTATACACAAGCTTTAAAATGAAACAGTACCAAAGTGATCACTTCAATAACATGCCCCAGCATGCACAAGCACCAAAATCAAGCATTCACCTCAGCCATCCCTTCAGTAATATGTCCAGCTATGCGCAAGCACTAAAATTAAACATTTTCCCAAGCTACCCTTCAGTAAAATGTTGAGGTATGCACAAGCACCAAAATGAAAGATTTCCACAAACGACCATTCAGTAACATTTCCTAGTATGCACAAGCACTAAAATGAAGCATTCATCCAAGTGACCCCTTCAGTAACATGCCCAGTATATGCAAGCACCAAAATGAAGCATTCATCAGTATGTGCAAGCACCAAAATGAAGCATTCACCCAAGCAAGCCCTTCAGTAACATGCCCCACTATGCACAAGCACCAAAATGAAGCATTCACCCAAGCTCTCAAGCGATACCTTCAGTAATATGTCCAGCTATTGATAGGATTAAAATGAAACATTTCCTCAAGCTTAGTAAAATGTTTAGGTATGCACAAGCACTGAATTGAACAATTCACCCAAGCAGCCCCTTCAGTAAAATGTCCAGGTATGTGCAAGTACTGAAATGAAACATTCACCCAAGTGATCCCTTCAATAAAACATCCAGATATGCAGAAGCACCATCTCAGTTCCCCTCACATCTCTGTACTTTGACTGAAACCTGCTGCTTTCTGGCATAATTTCAGGATGATTTACACACTTTGAGTGCAAATGAGTTCATTATAGAGTCATGTCAATGAACTGAACTCATGCGTATATGTTAACCCTCTTAACAGCATAGTAGTTGCCCCCTATTGCTTATGCACTAATCATGTTACAAATTTCTGATAGGGAGGCATATTCACAGAAAGTACTCTATATTTCATAGTCACCCTGACAGTTTGGGATTCTCATGACCTCTTAGCATCCACTGCTGCAAAATTGCAAAGCCTGGACTATCAGTACAGTCTATATGTGAAGTGATACGTGTTTCATAGCAAAGAAAAAAACAATGTTTAAATGGATTCAGTGGCACTTTCTCTGCTGCTTAGAGCCAATGTGAGAGAAAAAGCAAGAAAATTGTCAATAGTTAATTCAAACAGAACGGCTGACCTTATACGCAACGTGATGTTAAGCAAAAATACTAATCTTATTTTATATTATAGTGGAGTGAACTATTGCATTAATGCTCCATTTTTCACATATGACCTAGTCACAAAAGATGAAGTGGCACTTAAACTTCGATATAATATACAGCAACAACATTAAGCCACGTTAAAAGAGGAATGAATAATACTAACAGTGAAAACAGCTAATTAAAGACACCTACTTACATTAACTAGGCACTGACCTGCTTTCCATAAAGAATAATAATCAAATGTAAGTGGCTTTGCTATTACAACTTCATTTTCTTTCTGGTGAAGTAATGTTTGGGATGTGAGGAATATGAGGGCAGGACAGAAGCACTCTAATGTCAGTAGGAAGGGTGTTCCATGCCACTGGGGCATCATTAGAGAAAAAGGGCAACATCAGAAAGAGTACAGTGTAATTTCTAGTATGGCTACAGAGGATGCTGATGCTCTCAGTATTAAGTGTTTTGCCACATTATAATCATACATCCTAGAGCCCTGGAAGAAGTTTGTATTTACCAGGTTATGAATGAAAGTGCTGATTAAGAAATGTAATAGTCAGAGGTTACTCATGGTGGATGACTTTGGGTTGCAGCCCTCTTAAATAAAAATTAGATTTGTTACTTTCTTTCTTTCCTCACCATAAAATAGCTTTAATTTGTGAATGGAGTAAAAATTAAAATATATTGTCACATATTCCATAACAAATGTAACAAAAAGAAAAAAAAAACGTGCGTTGGTTTTGCAATTACTTTTGTTGATAAGGATGGCCCTTGAAAATTTCTTGAAACTGAAAACTTCTGGTGGGACATTATGAAAGACTAAACTCACAATGCCTCAAAATCTACACTATTGTGCAACTTAAAATGTTTGCATTTTAAGTGCTGCAACAGAGGGATCTTGTATCCTAGTAAGACAAGCTATCAGCTATGTCCCATAGGTTGAACGCTGTACATTGAAAATGAACTCATCTGATGATTTATTAGCGAAACCATAATGTAAGTAATTCACCATTCATCTAAAGAGGCATTGCACTATTTTACCCAGAAAGATATGCTTGCATATATAAATTATTGATAATACTTAAGTTGATGTCTTTTTCTAGGTGCAGTCAAAGAGGAAACTGAACCATCAAAAACATGTCATATTTGTTTTGTTTTCAAACTACTAGCTGCTTTAATTTCAGTAGTATATTCACAAAATGATATTAACTGTAAAAATGTAGCCACATCAGAAATGTACCAATGCACTACAGCTTTAGTGACTTTATATGTGTGTGTATATATATATATATATATATATATATATATATATATATATATATATATATATATATATATATATATATATATATATATATATTTATTTGCAGTTGGTTTACCAGGATTGTCCATTGGGCCACGATGAACCCGTTTTCAATGGAGTCCTGGGGAGAAAAGCTCCAATAACAAGGTTAATAGGTTATACATTAGATTACAAAAATTTACAAATGATGTAGCTTAGAGCATGAAATTGCAAGTAGTATAGGACCAGAAACAAGGTTAACATAGGTTTTAGGTTAGATTACAATATTTACAAGTGATAGAGCTTAGAGCATAAGGTTACAAGTAGTACAGACTGGTGATGAATGTTACAGAAGATACATACTAGAAAAGCAAAGCATATATATATATATATATATATATATATATATATATATAAACATATATATATATATAAATATATATATATATATATATATATATATATATATATATAAAATCACCAAACAAAAAGTCTATTGCACTAAAGTCACTCTGCCTATCACAAGCAAAGTCCAAAGAACACAATAAGGCAGAGGACTCCACGTAGAGCTGGTCAAGTCTTTTATTCAATAAAATCAGAAATAAAACCTTGTATAAGTGCTTTCAGGCAACATGCCCTTCATCAGATAACAATGAACATCACAAGCAACCATTTTTAAAATACAGAGCAACCAATCAGCTTTCAATATTTTACCCTCCTTTTCTTAAGGATGGGTTTTAAAGGTACAACAGCATTAATACCTGGTGGCTTATCCGCCCCAAGTCTTATAATCCATCTAGTTTCTGCACATTCCGTATCATTGAACAAATCACCTCCTCTAACATTGGGAGCAATCATTTGTATTGCCATAAACAGAAATGTATGATTCAAATTCACTCTTACATGTTGAGCTAGTGCATTATATTCATTGGAATGCTTAATATCTGATATATGTTGGAATATCCTTGTCTTAAACATTGTATTGGACTTACCTACATAATGTGATTCACAATTCTGACACACGGTTATATACACTAAATTCTTTGTTCTACAATCTGCGTATCCTTTAAATGTGTATTGTCTACCTGTCCTCGGATGTATAAATGTATGTTCTTGCAGAATATATCGACATGCTCTACACTGGTGGCAAGGATATGTACCTGTCTTCCTTGTAAGTAAATTACCCTTTACATAATGCTTAGGTTCTTTACAAAGTATATCTTTCAAGTTCTTATTTTTCCTAAACACAAAATTTTGTGTAATATCTAAAATCTCCTTCAACTTCGGATCCATGTGTAGCACCTGCCAATGATGTTTAATAATTTTGCAAATGTTACCCACATCACTACTGTATGTGAGTTCCATATTAGTTCTGCCTTTACCCTCAAATGATATCCCCTGTTGTTCATTATTCACAGTGTTTCCACCCACTCTATTGAGCCAAGGTCTGGCAATGTTAAAAAGTTGTCCACCTCTTCATAAAATTTAGCATCCTCACTACATAATCTTGAAATCCTACATTCTTGCCCTTTGACTATATTGCCAAAGGTATGACGTGGGTGCATACTATCAAAAGGTAGCAAACTGTTACGCCAACAGGTTTTTCTATATAGCGATGTCATCAGGCCACCTCCATCTCGGCTAGTTAAGCATACATCTAAAAAGTCTATAGTTAATTCAGAATAATTGACAGAGAACCTGAAAAATTCAGAACTCCCTTCTAAATAAGCTATAAAAACTTTCAATTCTTGTTGTTTGCCATCCCATAAAAAGAAAATATCGTCAACAAAACGTACGTAAAAATGTAAATTATTAGTCCATGCATGTGTAGCATCAAATATGGTGTTGTCCTCCCAATATACCAACACTAGGTTGGCATATGAGTTCGCACAGGGTGTGCCCATGGCTACACCCTGTTGTTGTCTATAATAATCACCCTGACAAGTGAAAATATTATATTCCAGGACAATATTCAAAAGCTTACTGATTCTTTGAATAGTTTCCATATTAAGTTGTGTCTTATTAAGTAATATGCTCTCTATCGCTTGAATACCATATTTATTATCAATCCCTGTAAAAAGATTATTCACATCCAGTGTGACAAACATAAACTCCTTATCATCCACATTGGTTAAATGCTCTGACAAGGATGAAACAAACTGTGCTGTGTCCTTTAATATTCTTGGATAAAGACTTAATATAGGTTTTAAAGCACATTCAACCCAGATGGATACGTTTTCAGTGACCCATCCCCTTCCTGAAACAATAGGTCTTAGGGGTGGGTCAGTAGCACTCTTATGGATTTTTGGAAGCGCTTTGAATTCGGGTACTATTGGATGTTGAATCCATAAAAATTTCTTCAATT
>NC_056732.1:264560345-264607845 GCF_019279795.1 Protopterus annectens | reverse complement strand
CAGTGCAGGCCTGTACTGCTCACCACCTCACTGTGTAAACACTCATTATGCTGCCGTACGTCTACTCCTCATGTCTTCATGAGCAGTACATTTAATAGTAATGCCTACATACACAAATGCACTTCTATGTAGAGTCCATATATCTACAGAAAGAAAATATTACACTACTTCAGAAAAAGCAATAAATCACGCAATTGTGCAATGGATTTTCTGTTTCTCCACACATGTCATGCAAGAAAAAACATCATATCTGAATAATCACTTACACCATATACAATCAAAGCAAAGCCAACTTCTCCACTCTTTCTGCATTATATGTTGCAGTACAAGCATATACACATACCTAATGTAGTTGAGAAGGGCAGAGAAAAGCTCACCTCTTCACTTGTGCTGAGGATGCCACATAAGACTAAGCGGCAGCCCTATATTTCACAGCAGATAAACCCACTGCTCAGGGGCTATGTCTCAGAGGGATAACTGATGCCTGTGGTCTGTGATGTGTAGCTGTGCAGTTGTCCTCTACAAGTTACACCACATAGACACACACACACACACACACACACATGAATACCACACATGATGCATGAGAGAAGGGGTGAAACAAAGGTCATGTCACCACTTGTGCTGCTATGATACATTAGACTGAGCACTCCATGTGCAGTGAGAGACACACCTACCACAGAGGGAAAGGGTTACTCATGGACATTGGATATTGGTAAAAAGTAAAAAGTAAAAAATAAAAAGTAAAAAATGCACCAAGATAACACACAGCAAACGTTTAATCAAAGCAAAGTACAAAGTGGTAAGCGCTTTCACAACCAAAGTTGCTTCATCAGACACCACAGTAAAAAATGCACAGGTTTAAATAGAGATTCTAAAATGCCAATTAATCAATATAAATCGCACAATGATTAAGTAGCAGTGAAAAACAATTAAGCCTCACGCTCAAACTAAAAAAAGCATTGCTTAAAAACATTGCTTAAAAACATTGTACAAGAAGGAATCAAATACTATACATGAGAAAGCACTTAAAAAACTTATAAAATCATTATAAAACATGGGAAAATACGAGGCAGGAAAAAGTTAAATAGAATACTTGGAAACTAATAGTTAAATACATTAGACTAATTTTGACATTGGATATTGGTGATCTATAGCTCTGCAGTTCTTTGTAAACAATTATATCACAAAAACACATAATCTATTCACAAATTGTACCAGAGAAGGGTGGAGCAAAGCTCACCTCTCCACTGATATGGCAATGCAACAAGGGTCCGTGCAACAGACCCATGAGCCATGCAGGCACACCCACCTTACCAGGATTGTCACTTCAGGTGTGGACACAAGGAGTCAGTATTCTGCAGTTCTGCAGCTCTCCATTACAAAGCATACCACATATACACCCAATGTACCAGAGAAGGCCAAAGCAAGGCCAGTCTCTATATCTGTGCTGCAGTGTCAAATGGGACTGAGTGATATCCACACATGCCATGATAGACATGCTTATGAAACAAATGAGCAGTATCTTGTGGTTTACCAGGTATCAGTGCTGTGTGGCTCTACAGTTCTCCATTACCTATCACTGCAAATGCTCGCGCGCGCACACACACACACACACACACACACACACACACACACACACACACAAACACACCATACACAATGTACTAGAGTAGGGTGCAGTAAATGCAGCTTCTCCACCCATGCTGTGATGGCAACATGCCCTGGCTGACAAACTCACCTCACCAAGACTGGATGTCTCAGTGGATTCTGAGTGTCTGCTCTGTGTGACTATATAATTCTTCATTATCAGTCACACCCACACATGCCCACACAGCGTCTATATTACAATGACGAAACATTGTAATATTGAACACCTAAACATCAACCCGTATTCATCAAAATGCATTTATGCGAATTGATGAATACTTACATTGCAAAAAAACACTTGCCCCGCAATCCCTTGTAACTAACCTAACCTAAAACAACCCCACTCATGTGGGGGGGGGTTGTGCCCCCCCCACACCCACTAACTAAATATACTAACTCTGAGATCACACTACAGTGAAAAAATGGGCAACACCGTGTAGTTGGCTAACTACATCTTTGCCCTAGAAGTATTCATCGATTCATGTAAATGCATTTCGATGAATATGGTTCGATGTTTAGGTGTTTGATATTACGACGTTTCAACGTCATAATATAGAACCCAGGCGCATATACACATGCACATATACACACACACACACACACACACACACACACACACACACACACACACACACACACACACATATATATGTGTGTGTGTGTGTGTGTGTATATCGGTCCCCTACACATGATCAAAATTTCAAAAAGCCGATTCCCATATGGCCGAGACCATATGATTGACTTTTGAAATTTTGAACATGCAGAACGGGCATCTCTGTATAGTGCGGAATGGGAAGATTTCCATCTTCCGCACTGTAGTGCCATCTCAGAGTTGGTATATTTAAATTGCAGGGGGTGGGGGGGTGCTGGAGGCTTGACCCCCTGCTAGCAATGTGTAGTTAAGTTTTTTTTTTTTTTTTTTTTTTTTTTTTTTTTTTTTATGATGTTCGAAATTTCAAAAGTCGATCATAAGGTCTCGGCCATATTTATATATATAGGCAGGCAGATCACAGCTTACTTGCTCTGTGAGAGCACATGGGACAAACTGACAGCTCCATGTGCTATAGCATACACACCCAACTCACTAAGACTTGGTCTCCCAATGAATACCTGACACTTTAGCTGTGTAGCTCTGTGTTACAGGTCATACCACACAAACACAGAGACACACACACACACACACACACACACACACACACACACACACACACACACACACACACACACACACATAGATAACATAGACATAAAGCATTTATATCACATCATCGAAATGTGAAAATATCGAACAGCTGAAATGTTGAATTGAACCTCATGCTAATTATATATACCAACTCTGAGATCGCACTACAGTGAAGAAAGGGCAAATTTTCTAATCCTCACTGTACCACGATCTCACAAAAAATATTTCAATGGACAGTATATTCGACATTTCAGCCATTTAATTTTTTCATGTCTCGATGATGTGACATAGACCCTACATAGACACCACACCCACACACCCACACATCCACACACAATATAATGTAGAAGGGAGGTGGATGTCAGGATGCAGAGTATACTCCCCTGGACATAGAAACACATAAATGCATAGCTATCCTGCTACCCTACATAGATGATTTTTTGCTCGTTGTCGTTATATACTGTCAAAGTGCAGAATATTCATGTGAGATATATACAATCATTTCCGTTCCCACTGCAAATGCTTCATCACAGAAAGCCTTTGGTATCCCATGTAGGCAAGCAGTTGATAAGCAAGGAGGAGTGGTGATGGGAACGTTATAGGACTTTATCAAGGAAAAAATAAGCCAAAAGAAATCTAGATTTAAACTGAAGCAGAAATCTTTGTAACAGACAATTAATTCATAACAAGAAAAAGATTAATAAAAAAATGCAGACAGGTGTAAATACCTTGTCCTAACAATTTAAACACAAAATGTGTTTCATGGAGGATCCATGGTGACATGGTTAGCTATCAGACTAAGACAAATACCTGTAAATAATTTGATTGACAGAAATTTATATATATATATATATATATATATATATATATATATATATATATATATATATATATATATCCCGCAAGGCACTGGTGATGTTCTACATTCTGATGTTACCTTCTACTGAACTTCCTGAGGACTGTCTACAATCACAAAAGTTTAAAAAAGGGTATGGGAATCAACTTATCTTCTTCATTCCCTTGCTTCTGAAACACCACAATTTGCTTACTTCAATATCAAGAAGATTCTTTCAAACGATTTAAAATCATCTTGGCAAAACAGCTTCCAAAGTGAATTATGGAGCCATTTCCTAGCTATTGTATGCCTAAATGGGATATGTATAGTTGCAAAAAATAAGCCAGATGACGTACATATTGTTGTGGTGAACTATGAAAACCACATTGTTTTCTGAAATTGCAGCATCCACTTCTTTAGAATACTGGCTACTTGGAGAGATGATACTTTAGGGAGTGCAAGGATCAGTCTCTTCCTGTAGTAGGATTAGGAACAAGAATTCATCACAATAAAAAAAGCTAGTTTTGACTATGCATACACAGAAATCAGAAATACCCCTCATGACTCTAAATCACAACCAAAGGTTACATGTGTGTGTGCGTGTGTGAGTGTGTGTGCATGCGTGTGTGTGTGTGTGTGTGTGTGTGTGTGTGTGTGTGTGTGTGTGTGTGTGTGTGTGTGTGTGTGTGTCTGATGTGCTATATTTATTAATTTATTGACATTCATTTGCCGTGAAAGTCTGGTTAGGTAAGTAATCTTTTACAGAGGAAGCCTGGTGAGAAAAGGTTCAAAATATTACAAAGAAAAACATTTTAAGAACAATAATTTTACAGTCCTCAAAAATAACACAAATACATTTTCATTTTAAATAATTATACCAAATTAGACATAATGTGAAAATATTGGTTAAGAATAGATCCAACTTATATGAGAATGATTTAATACTTAGAGAAATTTTAGCCATTTTACAGAAAAATTAAAGGTAGGTTAGTATAATACGAACAGGATTTGCAATAAGAAGTGAGAGAAAAAACAGGGTTATACAGTAATGTTATTTAGAAAGACAGCCAGTAGAGAGAAATTGATTGAAGTAAGGAAGTGAGTGAAGGAGGAAGAGTAAGGAGGTGTTAAGATATGAATATGTACTTGTTCATATTTAGGAATATAGTTTATCCTGGGGCTGAGAAAGAACAGAACTAGATTTTGACTAGGATGTCTTTCAGAATAGTTTTAAAAGACTGGAAGGAGGGTATTGATCTGATGAAAACAACTAAGGAGTCACAGGTCTTAGCAACATAGTATGAGAATAGACCATAACTAGCAGATTTGATAGGTTTGTGGCCGGAGAGGAGTTTTCGTTCATTGGATCATAAGTACAGATTGGGAAGGTAGTTGTGTAGAATGGTATTTAGTGGCAGACAAGCAGATGGATGCTAGATCATTTTATAGGTGGTGAGAAGCTGTATATATCTTAGTTGATGGGGTCGTTCTAACCAGTTTATTTTTCAGTGCTGTACAGCTGTTGTCTTTAAAAGAGTATTTGGTGCAAATTTAGACACATTATTATAGCATTGTTCATGTTTTAATTTCTGTGGTGACTGGAGATTAGTAAAGATGGGAGCTCCATAAAATAGTGAGGGGAGCAGGTAAGCAGTGGCAATTCTAGTTTTAACTGCATTGGTGATACAGTTTTTGGTTCTGTAAAGTAGCCCTAGTTTTTGGTGTTTCTTATGCAATTTTGTATATGCTGATCAAATTTAAGATTGTAGGTTAGGTTCATTGGTAATTACTAGGCTAGCTGACCCTTCAGGCCATTTTAAGTCTAGCCAGTTTCACTTTTTGTTAATAAAACAACCTATCACATTTGGTTATAGATTAGCTTTACTCATCCCATGGTTGATAATTATATATTACCCCTAAAAAAACTGCTGATAGTTACTTAGCGTAGGCTGTCTGTAACTGGAGATGTGTTTCTTTAAGTGAAGTCTTCAAATTTTGGCTCATGGGATAATAACTATTATTTTAATTGTGCCTCAAAAAGGGTGATTTATGTAGCATTATATAAAAAATGCCCCTCGTTTTATATTGAGAAAACAGAGAGGGCATTAAGGGAAAGGATTTATGAGCATATTTATTATATCAAGAAGAAAAAGAAAACTAATGTACTTTTTAAACTTATTTTAAGTCACCCTGATAATTTTTAAAATTTTTTTGCCTTAGATATTATTAGACTAGATACCAGAGGTGGTCCATGGAAGGAACAACTTGAATTGTAGGAACTTAGGTGGCAACTTTTGACCAGTGCAGCTAGTGACCCTGGATTAAACGGTAATCTCTTGATGTTAAGTGTTTTAAAACTTGAAAGCTACAGTTTGTAATTTGTGATTTATTCATATATTTACATTTTAGAGAATAGTTACTTTTGGATATTTTTATGTACTGTATTTATTTATGTAATATATTTTCTATATTTTCAATGTAATTTATAATGTACATAATGGGGGCATTGTTTCTTTAAAATTCTGTAGAATTCTCCTTGGAAAATTGATGTGATAATTCTATATGGGGAAGTTGTTCATCTGACATTTGAAAAGGTTTTAAACAGAGTTGTGTTTTGATAGGTTTATGTTCTGAAGAAGTCCTATTCATCATACCTCTCAACCTCTTACAGCAAAAAATCTGGACAAAGCCATAAATAATGGGGGGGGGGGGCAAAGGCCCAAAAATAGGGATAGTTTTTATAGACTGCCCTTACAAACTTAGAAAGTAGATAGAATAACAGGTTTTGCAATTAACATGAATTTTCTGAAGGGTATAAAGTCTGAAACTCAAGTGTCTGTCATTATTTTCTGACTCCAGTTTTCAATGATTTGCTAAAAAAATGCAACTTTATGAAAAAAACAAACCAAAAATAGGAGGCAAAAATCTGGACAGTTTGCGAAAATCTGTGCAGTTGAGAAGTATACCTATTGGACAAAAGCACTACACTCATTTAGTAAAGGCTACTGGTGGATTTCTACAGGTATCTCTCTTTTTGTTCCTGTTATCTTTTGTGGTACTGGTGTACCTGTGGTGGTTCTTAAATTTTATGAGGAACCAACCAAGTATGGGAATCAAAAATCTGGACAGTCTGTGAACATGTGAACAGTTGAGAGGTGTGGTTAGCTTGGGTACCAACTCTTCCTCTAGTCTCTAAAACTGGTATGTGATCTTAATAAAGTCTTTGCAGGAGTTGATATCCCCACTGCAGCATCCGCAGTAACACCAGTAAAGGCCTGAGCTGAAACAATAGATGAACTAAAATTAGTCACTGAGGGACAGTCACAGCATTGACAATGTAAATATGTTTAGATTACAGCTCAGACTGCTTTGGCTTGTTCATTAATGACACTTTGTAACACATCAAGGGGTCAACTAACACAATGGTTTTGAAGTTGGCCTGCTGTCCCAATGAATAAACACCTTTGATTGGAGGAAATATAGAGTAAATACTTGTGTATCTTCATAAATACTCTACTTAATGAATATAATCTCAGAATAATGAAACAACAGGTCCGACATAAACAATAACCATACCAGAATGAAGAACTGCAAATTATTTATCCGCCACTATGAAGAATTAACCCAAAACCCATAACAATGTGTAACTGCCACGAGGTTGATATACACTACAAAATTTAAAGTATACATTCATTCAAATAACCTTCTGCAAATCTGTGAATATTTTTCCTTATTTAGAGCTTTGTAAATGGGTAAACCATTTTAGATTTTATGCCACACTGAACCAGCTGTTGTATTTTAAGTGTGCCATATTAATTCTCTTAGCTCTTATTTCCTTTGGTAAATCAGCCGAAATTTAACTTCTAACTATGCCATGCAGTAGACTCTTAGATTTGCTGGGTGCTGATAAAACATGGAAGACATCTGTTGCTCTCAGTAACCTTGCTTACATCTGTGAGGGTGCCCTTGGAGGAGGAGGAGGGCTGATGCATACCCATGTGTGCTGTATCAATAACAGACAACAAAAGAGCCTTTACAGTTTCAGCCATCAAGTTAAAATAAAATCTTGAACAGCCGCATCAACTTTATCATTAGTATAGTCTCTGCTTAATCTCCTAATTGTTAAATTGTCTCTTTTATATCAACCATCTAAGGAAAGAAGAAACAATTTAAGAATTGTTTTCTTAGACTGTCATATTGGTTTACCCTAGGCAGTCTTTTGTTATGGCAATCTTCCAGATATGAAAACTTTTTATATTTACGAAAGTGTAATACCAAACTCTTTAGTGAGTTTTTAATGTCCTCAATGCCAGTGTGAAAATTCAGATTGAGGCAAACAATGGATACAATTCTTTATTGATTGCAATTGAAATATAAGGTTGATTCATCAAGTGGAGAGTTTCTGTAAAGCTGAACACTGTGTTGAAAGCCTCAAGTCAATTTTTTTGATAATTCTAAATCAATGTATGCTTTGGATTTTGTTGACCTTTACCTGACATGCAAAAAATGGAAAATACTAGTAATTACATTTGTCATGATACCAATGAAATGTATATTCTAGGAATTACCAACAAGTATCCATTTGATGATATTCTTGATGTATTATTATAAATAATGATTTCTGAAAAAAACATAGAACTGAAAAGCATGTGATGGTGAATTTCAGTCTTTGGTAAGGTCACCTGTCATTATAGTTTCAGACGTTTTCAATTTTGCAGAAGAAATGTAGCACATCTACAGCAACAGAAGCATACTTGCCTGGCAGGATATAGATACAGGCAAGAGAGAGAAGTTTTGCTGAGTTCATTTTAGGATGAACATGTGCAGAAGTTTGCATGTTAGACAGGAAGCAGGTGAGGTCATTCCACAATGATTTGGCTCATCACTTATCACTTTGTGTATCCTATAAGACCCAAATATATTATAACCTGATGGAAAAATTATATATCTGAATCTCATGGTTTCATCCATGTTTCTGACACTGCCCAGCTGATAGCCATCTTGCATAGAGCATTAATGTTTTTGTATGCTCTTGGTATTAATGTGAATATATTTGGACCTGATATCTTGTGCCAGGTACTACTGTCTGGATCAGTTATAGTATTATTAATAGGATTTCTAGCACTAGGCAGGATATTATCAGAAGTTTGCATCAGTATTGTACATGGTATATAAAATTATAACATTATGTTTAACGGTTAGAGTGACAACTTTTATTTTTACAATATTTCCATGCTTGATATTGATAAGAACTATATAGTTTATAAGCACATTTCATGTTAAACATCTGCAAATGCACTCAGGGCTTGCAGGTATATGTCTGATACAACACAGTATCAGTTCTAGTGACCTGATGGAAAAATAGAATTAACTGAAAGATAATAGACATAAGGCACTGAATGACTGATGTCACCCAGAGGGTTAAAACAGGTACAATCTGTACTCTATGTGTTGGATTCATTTTACTGGCTTATAACAAATAATTGACCAGTCAGTGAAGTCGAAGGAGTAACTATAGATGATATATAAAGGAACCTAATTTAGGATGGAGGGCCTGGCTGGGGCAGGTGATACTACATGGGCCAAAACTTCCTGGCTTCTGCACTGCTTCTCAGTGTTTTAAAGTCCCCAATGGGGCCTAGTGACAATGTCATACAACAAAAGACTGCCTAGGGTAAACCAATATGACATTCTAAGAAAAGACATCTTAAATTGTTTCTTCTTTCTTTAAATGTTTGATACAGAATAGGCAATTTAACAATCGGGAGATTAGTCACTATAAAATATATTGCAAGATGGAAGAGAAGGAAAGGTATTGGCAGCATCATGCTGCTCAGGGGTCAGAGTTACCAGTGATCCAAAGGTGTTTGCAACTGTATAAAAGTGGCCATATGCAAGGATTTTACACCAAGCTGTCAGTGCATGGCCCAGCTTAATGGCAATGATCTTTTACTTGTGCTGGGTCTGTGGGATTTCTTATTCCTGCTTATAGTATAATCTTTGAAAGAAAACAGGCATTGCATCCACAGATAGTTTTGTTATGTTACTATAAAGCAGATTAATTGTGCATAGGTGCATGCAGAGTGCAGTGTTAGTAATAAACCTTGATGATTGGATGGCAGGTAGGAAATTCACCCCAGGGATCATGTCAGTCACACCACTAGATATGGGTCCAGGGCAGTAAATACTGCGGGAAGAAATAACCAGGGAATTGTTATGGCTAGGCTTGTATAGGCCCTAGGGTCGATAGCCTAGTACCAACCTATGAACCTATGAACCTATAATGAGAATAATTGGAATCATAAGATAGGTAATGTGAGGGGACCAGTGCATGGGATAACGCATTTAGGAGCTGCATCTGTCCATTAGTAGTACAGGGGGCATTCCTGAGATAAATTTTCTGTTTCTCAGCCACAGATCTAAGTTGCACTTGAAAATGGACAGGGACGGACTTTATTTTAGGTAGATGGGGAGTCTGTTCCACAGCAGGTGTATCCTCTGCGAAATATACTTGTCCCTCCAAACCATTCTGTAGATGTTGCAGAAGAAGATGAGATCCATAGACTGAATAATTCTGATAATACTTAACTTGCTGATGTGTAGTAAATCCATCAATAATGGGTTATAGGATGTCTTGTATGGCAGTCACAGGTCACCTCTTTGCAGTCTGCAGGATACCAAGCATAGTGACAGGGCTTTGAATCAGTCTGTGCAGGGCATGTTGTTCAAGACTTGTATCCTTTTAGTTGTTGCATGTGCCTGGACAGATACATGCCAAAGGGGTATTATATTCAGTGACTGGCCTAATGAGGGCTAAGCAAAGGGGGGCAATCAAATCCCCTAGATCTAGACACAATCCCTTTGTTTATAAGCTGTGCAACATTGACGGACTTGCTTACAACAGCAAACACGTGTTAGCATACCTCTCAACTACTTATTGCACGAAATCTGGACAAAGCCATAAAAAATACGAACAATGTTTAAATGTTGCTCTTATAACCTTAGAAAGTATACAGAATAAAAAGGTTTTGCATTAACATGCATTTTAAGGGTATGAAGTCTGAAACTCAAGTGTCTGCCATTATTTTCTGACTTCAATTCTCAATGATTTGCCAAAAAACAAATATTTTTGGTTTGTTCCTCATAAAATCCTCATAAAATTTAAGGTAAAAATCTGGACATTTTGCAAAAATCTGGACAGTTGAGAGGTATACATGTTAATCAAAAGTTGTAATCCACTGTCATCCCTAATAAATTGCTATGAGAAGTGACATAAATGGTTGTATTATAAAGAGAGAGGATTTTAAATTTTGTTTTATCACAAGAGAGGGGACTGGGGTGAGAGTAGTATTGGTTTTTTTTTTTTGGGGGGGGTGAGCATGAGTTTTGAATTACAAAACCATTTTTGGTGGCTGTTAAAGGTTCTTGAGTAATTTTTTGAGATGTGGTAGGTTGGCAGATGTATGTACAAATGTGGAATATTTTGCATATTGTATTATTAAGATGGTTGTGTGGTTGTATAGATGGTGTTGGAGATAATGTTAAAGGGGGACCAAGGATACAGCCTTGTGGTACACCAATGGTATCTGGGAGGTATGTAGAAAGGGTGGAGTGCCATTTTACTGAGTGATACCTATTGGAATGGTAGCTGTACAGCCATAGGAGGGTGAACTGAGAGAGTCCTAATGAGACCATTTGAAGTAGAAATTTGCTGACAAACTGTTGAAAGCTTCAGACAAGTCTAGAAATAAGGATGAGACTAGTTTGCAGTTATCTCTGTCTTTATTGACAGTATCTATAAAGGTTAGAAGTGCATTACCAGTACTATGGGAGGGATAGAAGCTGTGTCGTGTGGGGTTAGGAATTCTTCCTTCATAAGATAGTTTAGCAATTGTTTTTGAATACATTTTTCAAGTATTTTGGAGAGGAGGGATAATATTGCTATAGATCTAAAGTTAGTAATATCTACTGAATTTTCTTCTTTGTGTAGAGGCACAATATGTGATTTTTTTCCAGGGAGAGGGAATGTGGGATTCCTGGAATGACTTTTTTATTAGGATTGAGACAGCATAGGCAATATAATCGGCTGCTATTTTTAGGTACTCACTTGTAAGGTCATTAGCTGAAGTAGAGCTTGGTTTGAGTTTGTTTAAGAGTAGTTTTATATAGGATTTGGACACATGTTTAAAGGTGAAAGTTGAAGTGGTGATATGTTGGGCAGGGTTGGGATTGGATGTTGAGGAATCATTGGTTAGAGATGCTACACAATCTGTGAAAGAAGCCAAATGTTTATATACATTGTATATATGTGATTGCATATCTATATGTATGTATATACATATATGTGCATTGTTCTAAATTAAAAGCTTGGAAACTAAAATACTCAAAACTTACAAGACCAAGTTGAAATACTCAAATCTTACAAGCTCAAAACCAAAAAAAAAAGCCACAAAGCACCTGTTTTTTACTGGGACAAGCCCCCTTTCATCCCCACACCCCTTGCTACTTATATATTCCCAGCGCTGAGATCGTACCACAGTAGGGAAAGGATCAGTACCTCAAACCCCCACAGTGCTGCTATCCTGCACAGTTCAGTATCTAACCAAAAGAGACAATGTTCTATTCCATTCTACCAGTTTGAGCTTACAAGATTTAAGCATTTGGGTTAAATCATGTAAGTTTTGAGTATTTTGGATTTCAAGCTTCTCAGGCAGAATCACATACATATACAAAGGTCACTGGCACGACAGGTTCATTTCCTTCATGCTGTACCTTGTCCAATTATTTGTACTTTTTTAGAGTGTAGGGAAGAATTGTCTGCATTTTGATGTGGATCTACATATTCAATTCTCTAAGGGGAATGAATGAAACAAAGAGTGTGACTCACTGAATGAATGAATGAATGAATGAATGAATGAATGAATGAATGAGTAACTGAATGAATGAATGAATGCTAATTACTGTACTTTATTAATTAAGAAAAGTCATTAAAATGCATGTTAAAAATAAACATCAATTAGGCCCTAATGTATTTGGTCAAACTTTCTTCTCTCTCACTTACCATGTTGATGTTGCCCACACAGTTTTATGAAAAATATGAATAATGCATTCTTCATCCTGAATCAGACTCCATTTGTCTGCTGCATAAGCTAGTGAATGTTTTAACAACACCACCACCTATGGTAGCCATACCATTATATTTTCTTTATTTTATTTTTATTCTAATGTTTGTTAACCTGGTGAGTGGACGGGCCAATAGATTTTTTTAGCCAGTACTCATGACACAAGGGTAAAAGTTAATGTTGCATATAAATACAAAGATAATTATCACAGCCAACAATAACAGCTACATTACAGTAAAACAGCATGGTAGTATGAAGATATGGATATGCACTTGCTCTTAGTAACGTAATGTGCATTTAGTAAAAGTAGCTCTTCTGAACATGTCTTACTTTACTTACAGCTTGAACGTATTTACACAAACAATGTATGTTTATATAGATAGACAGATAATCTTTAAAGTGTAGTAATTGTTTGTATAACTAGATGCAGGTACACTATATAATGGCAAGTAAAATTGGAAAGGGGTACAATATTTGTCACCCTTGGAAGATATCCCTGACAGACCATGCTGTCTCAAGGTTTGTCTGTCAGTATGATACACTTGTGTTTTTTCACCTCCAAATTAATTTAGGCAAAGTCCCATGCCATATCCTTGCAAGCTAAATGTCCCAGATAGAAAAGAGAAAACATAAAACACACTTTAATAGTATAAACTACTAGCATGATCTGTGTCTGTAACCTGTATGTATTAAGTTTCTACTATATGTATAAACAGCTTGCTCGGTCTGCGTCTGTTACCTATATGTAATAAGTATCTACTATATGTATTATCTATTCATTGTGTTTTGAAGCTTTTCTCCCCGGGCCTCCGCTGAAAATGGACATATATCCAGTCGGACTATCCCAGTCAAGAAATGTAAAATAAAATAAAAATAAATAAATAAATAAATATGTATGCTACAGACACTCCTCATTTAATACAACACCATATTCCTAGGTGGCTTTAATTATCCAGTACTAAATGGGAATCATACATGACCTCTAACAAGCAGACCCAAAGACTCTTGAGTATTGTAAATGCAAACACCTTGGGCCAATTCATGTGTATGCCTACTAGGGGTGCAAACATCCATGAAATGGTCCTCCCCAGCATGACAGAACATTGCATCCTCCTTAATGTTATGCCTTTGCTAGTCATGTCAGAACACCTTTGAAGTAATGGTAAAATCAGGGGCACTGGCTAATCCAAGAACTTTTAGGAATTATTCAAGGGCAAACTCCCTACTAGCAATTGACATGCTGGGAAAATTGCAAGCCAATCAAACACCGAGAACACAGTTGCCTATGCAAAATCATTCACAGGAACACTGCATAAACATAAAAACAACTGCATAGATGCAGCCATACCTATTCAGTTTAAACACAGGATCAAATCAAAATACAAACCATCCTGTTGGAATCCCAACATCAATAAGTTGTATAAAAAAAGGAGGAAATTCATGGTAAAAATTAGGAAGTGCATGCCTAGCAAGGTAAAAAGTCCCTCATCAAACTAAACAATAAACTAAGGGGGATAATAAAGTTCACCAAAAACAAATTTAAGGTAAAATACACCTCCCATGACAAGACAAGGGCAATCACAAAGCTTGCTTCGGCTATGTATGTAACTTCAAAGGCAATACACAACCATTTGCTAAATTAATTGTTAATGATGCCACTTATAAGGAGCTAGAAGATCTAGTAATCCTCCTAGCTAACAAACCAAGCTCTAATTTTATCTCCTCTCCCCACCAGATATCTCTAAGAAAATACCCACATTCATAACTGTCTCAACTCTCACTACAGAGCAGGTGCTCAAGGCAGTCTGCTAGGCCAAGAACAATGCATAGATGGGTCTTGATAATATTCCAGGATGTCTTCTTAATAGCTTAAATCATGAACTACTGGGACTACTAGAAACACTATTTAATCACAGCCTCCAAAAAAGCCTCATGCCAAACAAATTGAGGACTTCAACAGTCATTTGACTGCACAATGGTGGGCCATTCATTCACCTTGGGAATTATCCATAGGTAAGTCTGACTAGCCTGATATTCAAAGCTATAGCTAGAATAATCATGGACATCCTAAATGACAACATAGGTAACCCACATACTTTGGAACCAAATCAATTTGGACTTGTCCAAGGCAGGTCTTGCTTACTCAGCTTGGTGGATTTTTTGAGAAGATCACTAAAGCAATGGACAAGGGCAAAATGGTTCATACTGCCTACCTTTACTTGGCCAAGACATTTGGTACAATATCCCACTCAGGCATTGTTGAATAGCTAACTAAACTATGTACAAACCCCTACAATACCCACAGGATATCCAGCTGGCATACAGAGAGGACACAAGACATTAGAATAAGAGAGTCTTCCTCCAGGAAAAAGGTTAGTTACTAGTGGAGTGCTTCAGGACTCAGTGGTGTAGCTGCTCTTGTTTGGCATCTGCTTCTTTGAGGTCAGGGCTAACATCAACGTCCTCTGGCTTATCAAGTTTGTAGATGATTGCTAACTGAGTGCAGTCATTGTATCCATTCAAGACACAAATATCCTTCAAGAAGACCTGACACAAACTAATAAGTGATGCCAAAGCTATGGTCTAAAACTCAGTGCCAAAAAATTGCATCATAGTATCTTTCAGAAAGATGGGCATCCCACCAAACTACTACACTGACAACACACCACTGACAGTAAACTCTGCAGTCAGGGATTTGGGAACACGTGAAGACAATGATTTGAAATTTAACCATTATGTGTCTACTCTTGTGAGCAAATCATTCTATGCTGCACAACCTATACGCAAGGCTATGGCATTTAGATCCAAACATGTCATTGTTCCATTATACTCTGCTGTTATTTGATGAGTCATTGAATACAATGCTCCTGTGTATATGCAGCAACTGGAGGTTCCTCAGAGATTCCTCACAAAAAGAATACATGGTGTGGAAAACAATTTCTATACAGACCTCCTCAAAGCCTTGTCCTTATGTGTAGTCCCTGACATGCTGCAGAGTGATGTCATATGTCAGGCCTACAAAGCAGCCCTTATGGACCTATTGTACATCCATAAAACAAATAGCACCAGGAGCACCTGATCCAGGGATCTAAACCTTGCTTACAACATAATCAGGACATCAGAGAGAAACAGGTATGTGTCTCAGAGGCACCCCCTTCTCAGTGAAGCACAGTTCATCCCTGCTTTTATTAATGTGAAACTTGGATCAGTGGATTGGGAACTATAAATAAACACCTGGTTTGGTATCTGTGTCTCTGATAGATAGATAAGGCTTTTAAATGCTTGGCCACCCATGCCCAAGTATATATACTCCCAAAAAATCCTTGGGAACCAAAACTTATCAAATTTTATTGGGAAGCATGGCTGACGGCTAAGATTAAAAGGACCCTTTGGTTTGATAGCCTAGTGTTTTACTATGATATGGATGGCACAGTGGTGCAGCAGTTGGATTGTTGCCTCACAGCAAGAGGTTCTCCAGTTCGATTCTTGGCTGGGGTACCTTCTGTGTGGAGTCTGCATGTCCTCCCTGCATTTGTGTGGTTTTCCTCCGGGTACTCCGGTTTCCTTCCATTTCACAAAGACATGCATCTGGAGCATTTCTCCATGGGTCTCCACTGAAAATTGGCTTTGTTTCAAGTCAAATGTTAAATAAGTAAAATATGCAAAACAAGAACAGGATAAGTTAATATCATTGCAGTATAGAAACAAACTATCATCCAAACAAGATATAATAGAATTCACAGTTAAGAGTCAGCAAATAACCAGGCATATTTAACAGGGAATGTCAGGGAAAGCAACAGCAAATAAAGCAAGAACCTCAGATATGTACAGGATCATAAAGACTGGCTTTGCATTAAGTAAAGCAGATCCTTTGGTATATGTAAAATTGTAATACTGGGTTTTCAAAGTGGTCACTTAAAGTAGTGGGACTTCCTAGCAGGAGAAGTAGCAAATTCCAAAAATGCAGATCATGGAATGTTAAGACATGAATACCTGAGATCTCAAGCCACACCTGTTGTAAGAAATGATAAGATAGTACTGTACTGTAATTAACTGGAAACAACTGAAATGAGACGGAAACAAAAGGCTTTATCTGTTAATTACCCAAACTCATGCTGAACAGGTGCCAGTCTCTCCTTTATGAGCTAAGCCTTTCTGCACACACTGTAGTTTGGTTTATAAATGCTTTATTAGATGTTCACAGTATCTGAATACTGTCTTCATTAACAGTGCTGATAAATAATAAGAGTCTGTAGAAATGCTGGAATGCTGGTTAGTAATAACAGTGCTGCTAATTATATCCAAAGTTACTGCATGTCATATTCTGATTGTCCTGTACAACGTAAACTGAAATAGTCTTTATTTGACCTGTTTTCTGTACTCAGGCTTGAGTGTCTGTACTGTTGCTTAATCTTCTCTGTAAAGTCAGGTCGAACGAACTGACTGACATAATCCACTGCTGCTTTTTTGGTTTTGTTTTAACTGACTGACTTCCTACACCGCATCTGAAGTATATGTTAATAATACCAAAACCCTGCAATGCTTTACATGCCTTCTTAGCCTTGGTTCTCAGGCCTTTTCTTGTATGTGCTTTATTTAACATTCCACTAAGGAACATTCTGTAGCTGGCAAGATTGTATATTTCCCTTGAGAAAAGAACATTCTGTATTTCTGTATTTTCCGCACAATTTATGCTTATCTTTCCTTTCTAATAAACTGTCTTTCTCTGAAACTGAATGCATACATGTCTGACTCCATATTTCAGGCCTTATTCTATCTAAATGTACTATAGTGAATTTACTAAGCATCTGCATAATGCCTAATAACTAATTTCAAATGGAGGTCCCTAATCTAACACCTATGGAACAATCAACAGACCATGTGTGATGGATTGCAAGTTACAGGCTAGTCAATACCATAACAGAATGTTTTTCAGCTAGGAGAGATCCAAGCTGTACAATCTAAGCGGTACCTACATTACAAAAGCAACCACTCATACTTCATTAAAAAGAACATTCCTAGGGGACAGTTTATTAGAGCCTCTAGATTGGCTACTAATGGCACCAAGTTTATGAAGAAGTAAATTTGATTGCCTCCTTATTTTTACAGAGGCTTTAAGATGGAGTTTTATTTAAAACATCAGAATTTTTTTCTAAGAGAAAAACAGTATTTGAGTCTATTTTGTTAAACCTTTCATTAATGCCAAAGAGATTGATACAGAAAGGGTATCTACTAAAGACAGGGCAGTTGCTTATTTTTTAGATATGTCTGTTGGTAGTAAGGTAATTCATGAAGTTATTAATAATAATTGGAAGATATTAAAAGATAATAGTGAGCTGTTTAAGGCTATTGGCAGTCCCCCTACAATTGTTTATAAGAAAACCAATAGCTTTAAGTTTATGTCACAGAAGGATAGTACTAAGATCTGTCCACAGCCAACAGATAAAAAATAAAGGAATGTATACATGTGTTTTTGCTCTGTTCGTAGGTTTATTTTTGAAGGACCTTATATTTCTTTGGATCATAATCAACACAGTACTGCAATTCCTTGGAGATTTACCTGCAAGTTCAAGGGGTTAGTCTATATTTGCCTTTGTTCAGGGTGCAATGCTTTTTATGTGGGAATGACCACTAGAAGTCTAGAGAAAAGAATAAATCAGCATTTATATTCTATTAAAGTGAAAAATGAAAATAATGTTTTGTTTAAACATTCAAAAATGTATAACAAATATAAAAAGTCTATGTTTTCTGTATTGAAACTAGTCTCATTGGACTTAAGGGGAGGCAACTACAAAAACAGGGTAGAGATAAAAGAAGCAGAAAGGCAGATTAAACTTCAGGCAGATAAATACCCTGGTTTGAATGATATGGTCAATATAAAATGTTTTTTGAAGAATAGAAGATTAAAATTAAAAAAAAAAAACTGATGTTATTCTTATGTATCTAGTTTTAACTCACCTGCTAATTTTAAGGTTTACACTAATCTTTTTTGTTTTAGGTCATGGTGTTCAATTGCATAGTTATTTAATTGCTTCTTGGCTTTTAATAGTGGTTTTGAATAAATTTGAGTCTGCATTTTTTGATGGTACATGTTTCTGAAGATGTCTTGTGGCAAAAGCAGTTAAAGATTTTTATGCTAATTCCTTATTGTTCTTTATGAAGGCAAGGATGTTGATTTGGATACAGGGATGTCTGAGTTTGGGAAGTATCCATTAGTGCCAATTGTGGCACAATGACTGAGGACTATAAAGAATGAGAGGGTCAGAAGGAAAATGTGAGAAGGCATGATTACAAGAAAGACGTTATTCAAGGAGATACACAGCACAACACATGCAGTACTAAAGAAATTTATGAAGGAGGAGATAAAAGAGTCTAAAATCATGGACTTATTAAGTGAAAACAACAAGTGTTTAAAGAATTAGTAGGGGAATCAAAAGAGTAAGAACTGAAATATGTGAAGCAGTTATAAGGCAAAAGCAAGCATGGACAATTTAGGAGTTGTGAACACTAATCTTTTTTGTTTTAGGTCAAGGTGTTGGTATGAGGAAGGGGTTATGCGTTTGTACAGAGGAGTGGTCAGGGAGATAGTGGGGGGCAGGCATGATGGAGTGTAGAAGACAGGAGAAAAACAGTATGAGTGGATAGGGATAGTGAAATAAACCATAGGGAGAGTATATTCAGATTTGTGGCAGAGAGAGACAGAGAGTAAATTGAGGAAGAGTTGGTTTAAGGAAAACAAGTGGTGGGAAAGTGATGATAAATGCAATGAGGCTTGTGAAATGACAAACATCTTAAAAATAGCAGGGTCAATGAGGGACCACCATGTGGGTTCATTACATATGTGGTATATGACCCCAAAGAAGTTAGATGTGGAAAGTTAGTAGCAGAATCCAGAGTTAATGTTATCTCAGGAAAAATAAGTAGGTAATATTTACATGCAGTTGTGTTATAAAGTGGCACAAAAGTGTCTGGGTATGAAAAAAATACGGAATAAATTATATAATAAAGAGATGAAAAGGGAATTTTTATTACTGTTATTTGCTGTAGCTGAAGAAGTGAAGGAATAGGGAGACAGGAAAGGAAAGAAATGTTGTCAATAGCAAGATGCTTGAAAAGAGAAATTGCCATGGCACTATCATCAGGAGATGTCAGTCAAGTAAGGGAAATAGAAGCTGGGTTAAAGGGTTAAAGCAAAAGTGAAACATACCAGAGAAAGGAAGACAGCAAAGTGAAGGGAAGGACAGCTGGCAAAACGAGGAGACAGTGATGAGTAGTATAATAAAATAAATGGGGAGATAGGTTCATGTTAAAAGGGGCATTATACTTTTTGACAATCCTAATGAGTGTCCGGTATAGTAGAACAATTATATCTCTGGACCTGGGCACAATAGCTTTTCATATAAGCTGTATGATGAAAAAGGACTTGCTTACATCAGTGGATACGTGGTTATCAAGGAACAGCTCATTGCTGACATATGTTCCCCTGGGATCAGTTTTAAGGCTTGTATTTTCAATGTGACAATTACAAGGGCAGTTATACTTGCTTAAGGAAATTATTATATACTTCTTAGCATTTGGATATAGTCCATTGTTTTGTTCCACCTATTAGTTTGGGACAGGACCTCTTGAAAGATTTTGGTGACTTATGGGGAGTTTATAACAGCTCCATATTTGTAGTCATCTATATAACTGGTCAGGCATAATTCCTTAAAGCTAGCTTTGTCCACTGTGAAGTAAATTCCAAAGAGGAGTGGCCCAAGGAATAAATCCTGGAGTACACCTCCAGTGACAGGTCTTTTGGAGGAGGTAGCAGTGCCCACCCTAATGTCATTTATTTATTTTACATTTGTTTATCAGGATAGTCCAATTGAATACAGGTCCATTTTCAGTGGAGGTCCAGGGAGAAAAGCTCCAGTTTACACACATTAGTCAGGAAGAAACAAACAAAACATATTCCAAGAATAGTAAGCAGTACATTGTAAACAGCTCCAGATAACATGTATCAGTCAAGAAGAAACACACAACTCATAACAGCATGCAGTACATAGCAAAAATAATATACAGTCATAAGAATACTATCAATGGGATTAATATAGAAATTACACATTGTAAACAAGTCACTCATAACAATAATTTAAATGGGATTAATATAGAATTCACACTTTGTAACTTTGTCAGATGTTGAAGGTAGTCAAATTGTTACTAAGTAAAAAGGTGAAGCAGCATAACAGAATACTGACACTATGAGTGGGAAAATAGAAAATAAGTTGGCAGTGAGCATAATGACTAGAGGAGGCCAATTAAAGTAGTGATTATTGGATCAATACAAGATACAAAAGGGTTAGCTCTGGAGATATTGCAGGATTTTGTATGAAGCCTATTGGTTTTATGATGGAAAATAGATTGTTAAGTAGATGTTTACCATGGGGAGTCATAGCAATATAACCAGTTTTTCATATAATGTGTTTTTAAGAGTTTTTTAAATTGTACAGAAGAGCTATTAGATATCAGATGGATAAGTAGAGTATTCCAAACTTTACAAATAGAGTATCCAAAGAGAGATTTCCCAGCATCATTATTGTATTTAATGACATTTCGGAGGTTTTAGTTACTAGATCTTAAGGTTCTTGTTGTAGTATAGAGTTGAATTAGATTGTGGAGCACTGGGACTTTATCAGGGTAGTAGTATAACTTGTGTGCAAGTGACAGTTGACTAGTTGCAGTAGCTGAGGCAGCTCCAGCCAGTTAAGCTGCTTAAGTGATACACAGTGATGTGTCCTATATGAGGTCTCTGTAGCAAACCTAGCAATCTTATTATAACAAGTTTCTAATTTGTTTAAGTCAGCCTTGCGAAGATTAGTTAGAACTGGGTACGCATAGAGGAAGGTAGATAAGAGATATGTCCTAGCTATTGTAGCTTTAGTGTGTTTATTGAGAAATTGCTTGTTCCGATAGAGGACTCCTAGTTTTTTTGTGAACTTTCGTGATAGTTTGGGCTATGTGAATGTAAAATCTCAGGTTGTTGTCTGTTTCTACACCTAACAGTTTTATGTTGGTGGTTGGGGTGGTATTGGTTTTATTTTTGGACAGAATGATAAAATTATCACTTGGAGGGGGAGATCTACATGGGCTGAAAAGAAGTCGTTTTGTTTTATTGGGGTTAAGAGTAAGCTGGAAGTTAGTGAACCAGGTTTTGACTAACGAAAAGCAGTTTGGGGTTAGGGAGTGAAGGTCATCTAATGTGGAGGTGGCATATATGAGGGTAGTGTTGTCTTAGTATTGTACTACTGAGGCAATGGATGTGGAGGAAAAGATCTGATATGTTAACAGAGAGAAAAATAATGGGCCAAGGATGGAGCTTTGCACAACTTCTAAGGATACTGATAAAAGAGGGGACAGTTGGTTCTGCCATTGGACTGCCTGTTGTCATTCTGATAGGTAGATTCTGAACTATGAGATAGAGGAGGTGCTAATGTCTAGGATGGATACTATATTAAAAAGCATATTGTTGTTGACTATGTCGAAAGCTTTAGATAGATCCAAAAACATGGTAGAAACAAATTGTCCACTGTTTCTGTAGTATTTAACTGTCTTGGTAAAGGACATTAGTGCTGTGGTGGTGCTGTGGAAGGATCTAAAGCCATGCTGAGATTTAGATAGCAGATTGTTATTTAGGAAGCAGTTCATTAATTGAGTGTGAACAACTCTTTCTTATTAAGAAATTGTATTTGTGTGTCAGTTTGGTATCCGACACATTTCACAGGGATTAACATTTAGCAAGGGGAGTATATCTATGTATGCTTTTGCAAAGTCTAGACATGTGGTGTATATTGTTTTGCCTTATCCATTGCTTCAGTAACATTTCTGAAGAACATGACCAGGTTAAATAGGTAGGATCTACCCTGAAAATATTCAAACTGGATTGGATCAAGATTTTGTAGGTTACCTATATAGGTATTTTTTTTGAACACTCATCAGTGCTGCTGGCCAGGAAACTGTGTAAAGCAACGCAGACATCATCAACAGACATGTAAACCTGTTTACCTATGGGAAAACTAGGTCTACAGGATTGTATGAAATTTCACAATGATTACCAGGGTTATTAATAAAGCAATGTATATAGTTCCAACATATTACATGAAAGGGTATACAGTGCAGAGTATTGTGGAAATTGTTTTGGGCATACTGAATAAAAGTTGTGTGAAGACCAGTATAAGTGCATAGACTGCATTAGAAATAATTAGTCAGGGGAAGAGTGTGTATGGGAAAAGGATGCAAAGATGAATTGTAAGAATGAACACAGGGGAAGAGGACAGGTGAAACTCGGTAATGATGAGGGCATGTCAATGAAGACGGTATTAGCAGGAACACTAATCACATTTCAACATGATACAGTATGGACTACATAGTTATTATATATTATGTGACTGACATACAAAGTGACATATCAGTGGAGATAGATTTTATGTGATATAAGTGTCCTGACATGAACAATGGAGAGGACATATATCAGGGATGGTATATACAATAGGTGTTAGGCACATATTGCGAGACTGTGCAAAATGAGTTGCCTAAATATGAGCATAATGTCAGCACAGGTCTCTACCAAGTTATAGTAACAGACTAATGGGCAACAGTAGACAGAAGCATGCACAGTTATGGATGAGATCAGCATAATACCACCATTAACCCCATGCCTTTGACATAACATGTGATTGTGAGTGATCATTAATGTTTCTACAAGAACACACTTGCACAACAATTATGATTTGTCAGCAATGTCTAAGGGAATCAGACATACAGCATAACATACCTTCCTCAAACGTTAACATATGCTGGAGGTGTTAGAAGGGACACTGTAATACCTATATGTGAGATTATGAGCAATCCTCGCTAGTTGACAGGTGTGCATGTCAAATATGTGGCATAATTTATGCTGTCACAAATGTAACCCATGCCATCAATGTTGTCAATCAGCTACGTATGCACTGTTTGCATCACATGAACACATATCACACATACATCTTGTATAACACCTTGATTGGGGTTCCACACCATCAAACACTAATGTTTATGCAACAAAAAGAATATTTAAGTATGGCCAATAAGATGTGAGGGAGCTCACTGTGGCAAATGTGGTACACTTGAGTAACTCATCCCTGGAAGATGTGTTGCGAGGTACATGAAAATGAGTGCATTATACTCATTTACTAGTGTGATGAGGGGTATGAACTATGGAACTACAATGTCCTTTGATATGGATGCCCTGTATATACCTACTCAGGAGTTGTGTTACATACAAGGGAGTAGTCACCACTGTGGCACTTGCCGGTGGATGTGCTGCATGCCACCTACCTGAGTAAACAGGTCACATAGCACTTGGCCTGCTCATAGGGGTGTGCTGTCTATATTATAATTAGCTTGTGTATTTGCTTTTATAATGTAACTAATCTCCCCATGATTTTTGTTCATCTACTGTGTGTTCGTGGCTGTAGAAGTAATCCTTTGTATGTGTTGACACTGACTGTACTATACTAATATCACACTTGGATTCAATAATTGCCCACAATCTGCAGTGCTCCACACAGCTGGTTGAACAAAGACTATATATGTCATTCTTAACATCTGAGACTTAAATAATGAACAGGAAAGGGCATAGCACAGTACCCTGACATACAGACCTGATAATTGGACTCTAGATATAAGTCACTTCACACACTTCAGCATATCTTTCTGTCACGTATGTAAGCCAGTGGTCTACCCACTTGATAATATAGGTGTTTATGGCCACTAGTGACAGTGTCTCAGTAAAACCTCAGTGTGGATTTGTATCAAATGTCTGGCCAGGTGACATTATGTAGGAAGGTAGTGTTGTCATCATGTATGCCTTTATTGCCCTTCCTAAGAGCATCTAACAGATGTAACAGACATGATGTAGCCTGAACAAATCACACATGTCTTTCACACAGTTAGGATAGTACCTGCATCTTTTTAGTAAAGGTCCATGATGACTTGTTGGTTTACCTCACAGATGGAGGAGAGTCACGATGTGTCTATATGTGCATGAATCAGGTGATGTGCCCCCCAGTCAGAAGTATGCATGTTGATGTACACCCTTCTAGGGGATCATATTCTGTCTGGAGGCTGTGTTGAAGTATGGATCCAACCATGTCTGGTAGGTCCATGTTTTGAGTCACACTATAGACAACCTGTGATGCTGTCAGGGCCTATTGATTCTGTGTTATTAGTCTTACAGAGGGCACATATGTGATGCCCTCCTTAGAATAGAAACTGAGTAATGTTTGAATGTATACTTTGGCTGATGGCGAGTGGTGACATGTGAAACTAACTGTCAGCTAGCAGATTGTCTATTACCTCCAGCTGAGTATGTCTACTGGCATCCACATACATATCTGTGCTTAGCTGTGTATTGCATTTAATATTTTAAATTTATTGGAATACATGATTTGTGAAAAACATGTGATACATTGGTTGTGTATATTATAGCATAACAACATGTGTATGAGACACGACTTCTGTTACCATGTAATCAATATGAATTTATACTGATGTGTGACACAGAGCATTTAATGATGGTATGTAGACACCTGCACACCTGTGCATATTACAGGTGTCACTGTGATGGCAGAATGTGAACTGTGTAGATGGTTGATCTGCTCTACTACAGCACATGCACCAACAATATACATACAAGTGTATCATACCATGTCAGCAGTTCTCAGAAGGCATATTACTACAGCTGTTAAAGAAAGATCATTGGTTCATAGGTTCATAGGTAAGTACTAGGCTATCTGCCCGAGGGCATCTATAAGCCTAGCCAGAATGTGTTGGCTTTTGCCGCCCCCTTAGATTAGTTCCCTGTGCCTCTGTCCAGCAGAGCCACTGCAGTGATCCCCAGGGTAAATTTTCTGTTTCCCATCCACTCTTCAAGGTTTCTCTTGAAGAGTGTTAGTGAGGGGCTCTGCCTAATGTAGATTGGAATCCTGTTCTAAAGCATGGGGAGTCTCTGGGACAGGAATCTATCCCTCCAGCATATCATTTATCATTGTGGTGAGGTTTAGATCCCTAGAGCGTGTGGCTCTTGGGGATTTGTTTTTTTTTTTAGATAGAGCATGTCCATCAATTCTGAGTTGGACATGGCCTTGTATGTCAAGCAGAGAGCACCTCTGAGTAAGCGGTATGCAACCGAGTACAGCTGGAGTTTCTTCAGTCAGGCTGCATAGGGCATCCGTTTGAGGCCAGTAATCCTCTTGGTGAGGTACTTCTGTGTTCTTTCCAGCTGTTGCAGGTGTCTTGTAAGGTACAGCCCAAATGGGATGTTGTACTCTATGATGGGTCTGATGAGTGATGAGTAGAAGGGCACAATAACCTCTTTTGTTCTAGATGCGAACCCTTTCGTGATTAGGTGGGCCACATAGAAGGATTTTCTAACCACCTTGGCAATATGATTATCAAAGGAGAGATTACTATCTACTTGGGTCCCCAGATCTCTTATTACATTTTCTGTATTTAGGGGACTACCACGTATGTGGTAGTTTGTGGGTACTTTGTTTTTTCCAAAGGGGATGACTATTCATGTTTTGGCATTTAGCTTGAGGCCATGATTTTGACACCAGGTATCCATCTCAGTGAGACTCTTCTGGAGGATGTCTGTATCAGCCAGAGAGTCAATTATGGCCCCCGGTTTGCAGTCATCTGTTAACTTTGTCAGCCATAGTCCTCCTGTGCTTGCCTGTACCTCTGAGAAGTATATATCAAACAGGAGGGGTCCAAGGACTGAGCCCTGGGGGATGCCACTTGTAACCGGTTTAGAGTCAGACCTTCAGCCTGCAACTCTCACCATGTGGGTTCTATCCATGAGCCAATTGGCAACCCATCTCATGACATAGTGGTTTATGTTCAGGCTGGTGAGCTTGTCTATAATACCAAAATGGGGAATGGTGTTGATAGCCTTTGCAAGGTTTAGGTAGGCTATGTGGATATCCTTTCCCTCATCTAAAGCCTTAGTAACTGTCTCAAAGAAGTCCACCAGGTTTAGGAGGCATGATCTACCCTTAACAAAGCCAAACTGGGCAGGGTCTAATGTTTGGAGGTTCCCAATGTCTCTGTTAATGAGTTCCATGATGATGTGCTTCATAACCTTGCAGACCAGGCTAGTCAGGCTTATAGGGCGATAGTTCCTGGGGTCCATTGTGGCTCCACCTTTGTGGAGTGGGATAACTGTATAACTGTTGCTGTGCGTCACTCTATGGGTACGTAGCCTTTAGAGAGGCTGAGTTTGAACAGTGTGTTTAGGCAAGGCGTTAGTTCATTTTGGAGCTTGTGAAAGACACAGCCTGGAACACCATCTGGTCCCATTGAAGCTGTGATTTTGGCTTTGGATAGGGCTGTTTTAACCTGTGCATCAATGATTGCCAGGGATCTACATTCTTCTGGTATGGTTATGGGCCCTTTAGGGGGTGAAGTTTGCACTAAACCTGTCTGCCTGAATGTTGGCAATATCAGTCATTTCAGTGTATTTTGTGCCATTGAAAACAGAATATCCAACACTGTTAACTTCTCTAATTAGGCATAGTTGTACAGTGCTACCAGAGCCGCAGAAAGCATATCTGTGTCATGAATTCATGATATACAATGCTGACTAGTACACTGGACTCAGTAATAAACATCAATTTTTTTAACTGAAGTTATCTGAGTACAATGCTAACAAAAAAGTGTGACTTAAATCAAAGGTTGATTACATTTGGCAAAAGGTTATTTTTTTTGCCTCATTCTGTATGCTCTTTGTTTGAAAATCAGCAAGTCTTTAAGGTTGTTCCTGCAGTCCATTTGCTCCATAATGTCCCAGTACTACCACTCCCAGGGCAGGACAATGCCACTTGTGGAATGAGAGGGAAATTATGAAGAGAAGAGCAGAAAGCTGCATCATATATAATGTCTTGCAAAAAGAATGCTTGTGTGTCTTATCTGGGATAAGCTTATGATTCATGCATATCACCCATTGAGGCCAAATTTTAATAACAATCTGCAGTGTGATCACAGCACTGGAGACATGTCAGATCACCAGCAGAACTCCATTTCTCACTCCAGGAGTGGGAAATCAAGCCCCACCCCACCTCCCCCCCCCCAAAAAAAAACACACTGCTTTCTAACATATCCTGTGGTCATCTTGGTCATAGTCAGGGCACCAACTGTCTAGGACAATGAGACAAGGTTGTGATTTTATAATGACTGTCTTTGATGTTTGCTTGCAATCAGCTTCAACAACCTCATTAAGTTGTGTGAAACTTCCTGAGACCAGTCACTTGTCTTATTGTTCAAAAGCTTTACAAAGGATTCCCTATCCACCTAGTTTCTGCAAAGTAATTAAAAAAAAAAAAAGCATCATCTCTCCAATTTATCTCTATGGCATTTTTTTTTTTTAAATATTTTTATTCATTTCCAAAAACAAGAAAACATGAATGCAGGTTATTTATGACAATGAAGTATTTACAAATTATTTAAAAAGGTAGGCTAAAACCTCTAAGGCATTTTTAAAGTACTTAGTTTGTTAAACATTTGTTCCCCTGCAGTACACAGGTCATATCACAGCTTCTATATATATCATTCCAGACTGATGATATCTACAAATGCTATGCTGACCATTCAACAACTACTGCATGGCATTTTGTGTAGCACATACTTGTTACTTAGTTCAGCAGACAAAGTCTGATACTAAATAAAAGAAATGTAAGTAGGGTATTATCAATCTGTAGAGCACATTCTCAAAACCTGATAAATGAACTATCCGATTAGTGTTCTTCTATTGTAGTATTTCGTCCACAAAATGTTTGTCTGGGCATGGATAGATGTGGGGATCTGTTCACTGTGACCCTGCAAAGAAACCATACTTTCTACCTTGGAGAAGGTGTGCAGATGTAAAGCAAAACAAACTGCTTGCATATTCTGTGCATTCTGATTACAAATTTATCTTAATTCCCTGATGCTAACCTTCCAGTTATTGGCACCTACATGCAAGCTCCAAACAAGGGATTCACATAGCACAAATATTGACTATTATGATAAAATAATAAAAATAGCTTATACATATGAACAGTTCACTGTTTAAATATCATGATAAAACCAAAATATTGCCACTTTTAGGCAGCATACCGCACCTTCGAAATACAACTCCAGACAGTTCTATTTAAATCTTAAAAAATCCAGGATTATTGATAACAAAAATTAACACTTTCTATTCTTAAAACAGTCATATGCAAACAAAAGAGGGGAAATAACACTCTACAAAAATGTGCTAACAATAACACTCAACATAGCTATACAAATGAATAATAAGATATCTTCTGAACACCTATTCATAATGAAAGCATCACATTTAATGAAAGCTGTTTAAAATCTTTTCACATCTTAGCAAAGACTATTATGCCACACAAAAATGAATTTTATTTCATATGCCATCACAAATATGACTAGAAGAATTTACCATACCTCTTTATTCCTAATACTCTTAAAATCCTACAGTGAAGTTATTTAATTAGACCTGTCAGTCATTAGTGTCTTTAATAATTCTTGCTTCGAAGGAATATGATAATGCAAAATGACAAATGCTACCTGATTTAGCATTTTCTGATTGCAGATGCATACAAAAAACCTTGTCAAAACAACACACTTCACTTTTGTCACTAAAGAGAAACATCTTACAATGTGAAACATTGATTTCTATGTTCTAAAACATTCATAATGTCATTTCTTTGTTTCATTTGTATGTTTATGTATAGCAAAGAACAGTGTCTGGCAGGCATTTAGCTCTACTATTTCATGAAATGAAATGGAATTTATTTCCATAAATAATGACATTCAAACATACTTTTGGCTTTATACCATGGTATGCAGTTTGATTTATAGCAAATGTGCTTCAGGATAATATTAACAACTTTAAAATATCCATATTTTAAAAATGTTGAAATCTCAGTATATATTTCTTTTAGAAATACTAAAAAGCAAACTGGTCCAAACCATATGTTTTATGTCCTTTATAAGCAATCAGAATCACATGCACAGGTAGATAGAAAAATAGGTAAATATAATGATAGATAACAGTCTGACCAACAGATATATGGATAGCCAGGTCAATAGAATGATAGATTAGATGGATAGATAAGAATAAAGACAGACACACAGAGACAGATAGCTAGACAGATATAGAGATGTCCAGAAACATCCAGGTATTTACAGTGACTCTTAACTAAAAAAAAACAATGACTTAAAGCAGGGTTAGGGTGGGAATAATGGTTAAGATGTTTACCTCATAAACACAAGCTACGTTTGATTCTCACCTTTGAGGACTATTGGCTAGGTTTAAAATGACCTGCCAGGGCAGTTAACCTATTACTTACCAATAAAGACCACTAGTTATCAAGACAGGCCTATAAAATGTTATATGGAGATCTATGTCCTGAATTATATGCATTAAGGACTCAACATTCTCTGTCTTCTTGCTTCTCCACAAGATGAACATCCCCATAAATTCTACAACTAACATTTTCATTCGCCATTAACATATAAATAAAGCTTGCTAGAGGAAGGGAGAAATTAATTACCAAATTATTAACATAGCCAAAGAATAAATTGATATTAAACAGAGTGACATTCTCACATCATTTGGGACAAACCTTGATGAATTTATGGACATCTAAATTTATAGATATCTAAATACTCATCCAAGGAATAAACTACATTACTTTTGTAGAAGTTGGAGATAGATCATAAGAGTAGATGTCAGTGAGGAGCAAATGGTGTAATGGATTTCTTTTTTTCAACCAAAAGCAAACATTCAGCCTCATTAAGTCATTGAAATCAATAACATTTCTGGAAAAGCAACTTCCTTCCACAACCTTTCAATAAACTTTTTTTAAATTGTTTCAATGATTTGATGGTGCTGGATGTTGGTTTTGGTTGTTATGGGTCCACTTCTGTGCACTTATGGAAGGTCTGTCCATATAATCTATTACTGTCTATGTATGTATCTATTTATCTAGCCATTTACACATACACATGAATGTGTAACACCAGAGCCAAAGATAAACACTTGTATAGATGCATTTCACAGATGAGGACTTAGCTGTGAGGAAATGATGTGCAATCAGCTGAACATCAAGCAAGTAGAAGATAACCGTGTATATATATATATATATATATATATATATATATATATATATATGGGTTCCGTCAATTTGTTCAAAGTTTCACTAGTTCGAACTTCACTTCACCGAATCCACTTGTTCGAAGTAGTGAAACTTCGAACATTGAATTCGGCAGGCAAACTGTAGCATGGAATGGGAATATTCCCTTTTTCCCGCTGTAGTGCGATCTCGGAGTTGGTATATTTAAGTAGGGGGAGTGTGGTTGAAACATGTTTTAGTGTTTTTTTTTTTTTTTTTGGTAGTAGACTTCAGTGAAAGTGCACTTTCGCTGAAGTGTAGGGTCTATTGCTTAATTTCAGAGAAGTGTATTTTCTATGTTAAGCAGTAGACCCATAAGAGAGAGAGAGAGAGAGAGAGAGAGGTGTGTGTGTGTGTGTGTGTGTGTGTGTGTGTGTGTGTGTGTGTGTGTGTGTGTGTGTGTGTGTGTGTGTGTGTGTGTGTGACTTTTATACTTTTGACAGATATTTCTTCTTTCCATATTAAATTTAGAATCTATCTCCTTTCACCTTAAAGAAAGAACTCCCTAAATTCCATGAATGGTCAATGTCATGTCCACAAACTAGCCAAATGCAAGTTCTGTCTCTGGCCATACTACTTAATTCCTTCCTGACTTTACATTCTCACTCTATTTTCTCACTTCGTTTGTCTCTCTCTTGTCATCATGATCATCTGATACAAAAGTATTTTGACCTGTATACATTTTTGTTTATTACTTACTCAGTCTCTGTAACATATACATATCACTTACTTTACTCAGTGTAAATACAATTATGCATATTTACTCTTTACATACTAACCTAATTTTATTCATTTGCACTGCTATACTTTTGCATTTGCTCCCAAGCTGAGTCTAAAATTAGTTATTAGTGATAAATATTTTACCTGCTTTTAAAAAACAAGTAACATGAGCATATATTGCAATATTGGCACTGTGAAAACTAACTATGAGGGGTCAGTTATTATCATCATATATACTACGGCATGTCCATCTAATTTATTTTCATTTTTTTACAGTGATTTTGTGAAGAGGAGGTTATCTACAGTGCCATCATACCATGCCAGCCACATAACACACAGCATTTACAAATCAATCCAGGTAAAGAATTCAAAATGTTTAGCTATCACATTTCTGAAAATCACCCAGTCAAGTGATGACATAATTGAAAAAATACTGAAAATAAAAACATCGCCTAGGCAAAATGACGAAACAGGTAATGTCAACACATCCATATTCAGCATTGTCGACATTACTCAATGTACCTTGCAGATTGCAGTCCAGTGATTTCCAACCAATGTTCTGCAGGAGGCAAGCCCCCCTGCACCCCCACATGTCCTGCTACTTATATATACAAATTCCGAGATCACACTACAGTGAGGAAAAGGATACATTTCCTGATCCCCACAGTAGTGCAATCTCCAAACAAAACATTGACCTCACAACAGCGAATGCACACTAGCATTCTCTGTTATGGACTCAACAATTTTCGGTTCAGTGTTATGAGAATTGGAAAACAGCCTGTCAATCATCCCAGTTCAAGTGACGGCCATCCGAAAACATTCAAAACATACATCAGGTAAATGGCTCCCAGTTCAATTCCTCTCCCACATGAAAGGCTAATGTAGCTGTTACTCAGTGTTTCTCTCATTTTTTTTTCTCTGTCTCTCCTTCAGTGACACTCTGCACAATTGCCTTTCTCTATCAGAGAAGAACAGATCTGTCTATATTCAACAGTGGATGTCTATTATTTCTTCTCTCTCTTTCTGCCAGGGAGGCTCATATCCTACTCTCTCTCTCTCTGTCTGACCCTTACTTTTAAAAGAATGGGCCTGTAGCCCCCTTCAATCAAGGTGGTTGTGGACCCTCTTTACAGATTGTCCCAAAACTGTAACTTCACATACCACACAATAGTTACTGGGAAGCATCATAGTACAAATTATTTGGCACTTTTTTACCACTCCATACTGAATAACCTCTGGCAATATGGCAGATTTTGGGACAAAGATATTATCATGATCATCTAATGCTATGCACTTTTCACAGTGGCAATAAATCTCTTCATAGGCTCATCAATGGGATTGCTCATAGTAAGGCACTTTGCTTTCCTCTTGGTAAATTGGACAAACTTTAAATTTATGCATTCCTTGTTCTGAGCTTCAGTATGGTGTTTTATTGCTTTTTGTTATGCTGTTTCATGACTGGGTTTAATTTCTGCAATTGTCAGTTTGATTCACTCAGTTTAATACATTTGTTTTTCTTAATGCATATTTGCAGCTAAGGTGGAGTGTTGTGACATCTGTTTTTAGTTTCCGCCCTCCATTTCACTACACTTCTGATTAGTCACACCTCTCTCTCTCTTTGTTTAATCTATGTTGGGCTTAAGGATTTGTAGTCCAACTTTCAGATTTTCCCACTTAGTCTTTATGTGTTTTGGCTATATATCTTCTACGACCTTAGGCTGTCTGACAGTCATGCCTTGGTTAATGAGCTGTTGCTCAGTCTCTGACTAATTTATTTGCACATCATCTGTTTGAACTCACCTTTGATTAGTGTCAACTGTCAACTTTCATTTGTGCTTTTGGATTTCTTTTGTTGTAGACATTGGTCTACTTCATCATTGTGAGTATGACTCTGTACAATTCTCTTGATGTTGTACTTTTGCTGACATACTCTCAGTGGGTATGAACCTAGTATATTTTATTGTATTTTTAGGTAAAGTAGATAGCAAATAACTGTTAGCCTTATTTTAATTTCCACAATGTTTTTTTCCTTTTCAACTTTTTAAACACACAGTGTAATTTTAGGCTTGGGAATTACTTTTCTCTCTCAAGTTCCAATACCAATTCACCATTTCTTTTTGTTTAATGATTTTTGATGTCTTTTGACTTCACACTTTCAGGTCATTTTTTGATATTTCACAAGTTTCACTTGTACAAAATTGTCAGAGAACCTGTTAAAAAATCAACCTTTTCTTTGCCAGTTCTACTTTTTTGCATGTTATATTGGTAAAAGTCAACAAAAAAAACCTTGTAAATGTCTATCATTGTATCTTTATACTTAGAATTAATCGATTCTGCCACAGTTATAAGCTCTTATGCTTAAAGACAGTGCCTTTTGACAATCTTAACATTTCTACATACCCAGTTCTATAATTTCATCGTGTAAGGACATATAGCATCGTAAGACTGGTTTATTTACTTTTTGTTCTTGGTTAGCCTATTGCTGCAATGCTGTCTTTCATTCCTGTAAGAAGCTCTATTGCCTTTGTTTCAATTTTTTGTTTTTTTGTTATGAAATAATCACCTTCTGTCTCTTCATATTATCTGTTCCAAATTGCTTTCAACCAGAGCAAAAATCATTCCTTTCAACTAAATCTTTACTTTGTCTGTTTTCAACACTAGACTGCAAATCATTCAATAAATCTTTCCTGTCACAGACAAGTCTCATGGAAAGCATTCCACCACTGCTGTAATAACAAAGCACATCTTTTCTTTACTTCCATGACAGCTGCTTGGTATTGTTTTGCTTTGTACATATTTTGCCACTCATTTCCATTACAGGTAATTCACAATTTATGTGCATGATTTTTTGTGCTATAGAGCAGTGACCATATTTTCACATTTGGAGAGTTTATTTTCAAAATCAGCACCTTTTTTCTTGCTTTTACTCAGCAGTGAACCTTCATGTTCCTATCATTAGGTTTAACATTTTAGAATCAACAACTTTTTCTTGCTTCAGTCCACAGTAAACTCTTTTCTTGTCATAGTGCATAACCTTTTAAAAACAGTACTATTTAGCAATGTAAGGGTGGCCACAGTGGTGCAGTGGTTAGCGTTGCCACCTCACAGCAACAGGTTCTCTGGTTCAATTCTCGGCTGGTGTGCCTTCTGTGCGGAGTCTGCATGTCCTCCCTGTGGTAGCGTGGGTTTTTTCCAGGTGCTCCAGTTTCATTCCAAAGACATGTAGTAGATGGACTGGACACTCTAAATTGGCCCTAGTTGTGAGTGTGTGTGTGCCTTCTGTGGAAGGTTTGGCACCAGGCTGGCAACTCGACACTGTAAAACTCCATTGCCAATCATGAGCAGACAGATGATCTGCTGTGGTGACCCCTAACTGGGAAAAGCCAAAAGAAGACTATTTAGTAATGTCAGTTTCCTAAAATGCCAGAATGTCTTTATGTAAACACTTTTATAGCACACAGCTTTTTGACGTGTGTCTGTTAGCATGATAACAACAAAGAAATGTCTTTACTAGGTTATCCTTTAACTGCCAGGAAGCTCTGTTTTTAGTTTTGGAGCAAATCCTTGCATGGGCACAGGTTAAATATTTTTGTAGGGATACACATTCTTCAGTATTGACATTTCACTAATCAGATTTTGTATGCCTTTAGCACAGGTTTCTCCCTACTATCCAGAATCAGATATCATATACCTTTATCACAGATTTCTCCCTACTATTCCAACAGCAGTTAATATGAAAGTGCTATGTAGAATTACACTTCACTGGCATTACATGGCAAGATTAAATGGATTGAATGTTGTATGAAATTATACTCTTACCGAATGAAATGCTCTACTTTTGTTTTTGCTTTCCACACAGACCATATAGCTTTTAGCTTTTAATTTTTATCAAGGAGGGTTAATATTCTCAGAATTTACAGCAGTTTCCTACCAAAATAGTGTTTTCTGAAGCAAAAGCAACACAGTTCTTCTCAGAAAATATTAGCCGACAGTGATGCACACTTGCCAGATAGGACTGCTCACAAAAGCAGTATGCTGTTTTACTGTTGCAAGACAGCATGCTGTAACTTGGAATTTGCTTTAACAGTCTGTTTAGATTTTACTCTGTACATTATAAAATTAGCAGCAATAGTTTCTTTTTCACTGCGGAAGTTCTTACTCATGTGATTTCCTTGTTCCCAATAATTTACTTACAGGCAACAGACATTCCTAGAAGAAATTCAGAGCAACAAACACAGTGCAGAAATACTAACAGGGTTTACTCATGTGCAGCAGTATCTTTGCATTATCTCAAAAATATCATACCACTGGGCTACCCTTTATTAGAACTTCCGAATTGTTTCAGAAATACCATACCATTAGTTTCAGAAGAACTTTACACATTGCTTAGACATTATGTTGGGCATAATTCATAGTTAGCTAGAGAAATGTTATGATGCTATCCGCGATGTTCGTGGATGAGCACAGCTGCGATATGATTCATAGAGGCCATTTATGGCAATTCACGATGACCCTGAATGTGCTTACATAAATGTGTAAATAATGGGATATAAATGGGTAGTGCTGGTAATCTTCATGTGCTAATGAAATATATATTACACCATTTATTGTTTGCAGATGCCACAGATAAATATATATATATACATAGATATATATATATATAGATATGTGTATATTTTATATATATATATATATATATATATATATATATATATATATATATATATATAGATATATATATATATAGATATACATATATATATATATATATTTAGAGAGAGAGAGAGAGAGAAACCTCACCAAATCTATTATGGCTGCAGCTGGCAAAAATGCTTTCTCTTGCTGCTAGCTTTGCTATTTCCAGGTCTGAGTTGCTTGTCTTGGCTGGGCCAAAACCACTTGCAGCCAGCAGCACCTGCCAGCCACGAAAATTAAAATATAAGCGAATGATTACTTATTATAACTTTGATAATCAGGAAATTTTTGGTAGGTTTAGAATGGAGAGGGACATTACAAGGGTCTTACTGGGTATGTTTGACCCCTCATAGGAGCAATGGAGGAATGTGTGGACTTTATATCCCTGTAGACACCAAGGTATGTATATACTTGCTACAGAGACCTTCCTGAGATAGACTGGGAACACACTGATGACCTCACATGTTTCTGCCTTGAGGATACTGCAGCAGTTCCTCAGTTTCCTTGTGACACATGTGGGCCAGGAATAGACTTCCTATTCATGTGAAGCAGAGCCCTTTCCTGACCATCTTCAACTGCAATCTAGACTAATGGATGGGAAATTGCTAATTCACTCCTTGATAGAGCCCATGTCCTTTATGGACAGAGGCAATCTCTAACAATTGTCAAAATCTGACTTGCTGACCCTTGTTTTATTTTCTTTAGGGATAGGGAATTTAATAAAATCTAGGTAAAACTGGGTGAGCTTGTAAGGGCTCTTGAGCCATTAGACTAATAATCTCCTATGAACCTATGAACCTCAGTACCAAGCTAGGTCAATGCATGCCTTTATGGTCTTTGCACATTGCTTTGAGGTTCTCATTGCAATGGATTGTGACCACGTTATACACAGGCCCCTCCTGGTCCAGAGAGAGAGTGGTACTGAAGTAGGAAAGGCTGCAATTCCATCAATTGCCAGGTAGTGCGTAATGCATAGGGGTGCATCTCCAATATCTGTTCCCAGCATCCTGGCAGTGCACATGATTCCCATTTCTGGCACACTAGCTCAGTCAACCACCTCTTCCTGCATGGATGCATGCCCAGTAGTCATTGTGTTGGTGAGTAAAAAGGTATATTCTTTATATTGTATTTAAACAGTTATTCACATTAAAATGTGTGGCTGAATTCTAGTCTATTGTTTTTGACCCCCCTCCCTTTTTTTCTTTGTATTTAGGTAATGCGGGACATCCACTGGAGCCATGGCTCATGACACCAGTGAGGAATTGAAGTGTAGCTTATTACTGAGATGGCCTTTGGCCTTCTGATGAGCCATTTCAGGGGGCCTCGATGAGTCTGGGGGTGCCCTTCAGTATGACCCAGCTTCCACATGCAGGATGTTTATTGCGTGTTGTATTCTACATAGTCATGCACTGTCTGTTGGTGAAGTGATCCATGCTGTCACTGCAGCTCCCAGCTCCAGTCCCACCACAACTAAATATGACCAGCTGGCAGAAGTGGTAAGTGGCCCCATATGTCAGTCTCATGTGCAGCATGCAGCTGTGCAGGAGAGGCAGTATGTAGTCCACAACTATGGATTATGGCATTCAGGTTAGTGTTTCCTTAATTGTAAAAAACACATGAGAGTATAATAGAGGCATGCAGTGATACCTGTGGGCTGCGCTGTGTAGTCCATGATCTGCTGTTACTGTTATCTGCCATTTTTTTCTCATTTTAAAATATTTTTCATTATCTTTAAGAAAAGCTACTCATACTATTTTCATGCCTGAGTGCTCATTGACCCTTGCAAGACTAACACCAGCTTGAGTCTTGTAAGCCTAACTAGTACACTTATAGAGGCAGCCACCAATGCTTGGTGTGCCACCATACTATGCATCAGTATGATCATGGCATTATCACTTCTCTCTCTCTGCCATTTCCAAGTAGTGCTGTAAATCATTGCACGTATCCTGGAAAACTCTTGACTGTTTTCAGCTGACTCTCTGTGGCAGTACTCTGAGACCTAACATGGCTAAAGTTATCCTTTCTCTGCTTTGGTCTCTTATTTTCCATCATTACAGCATGCACAATATTGTTATATATAGACATACTTGCACACAAAAACATACACACACACAATACATAGATGTATAAGTGTACTTACTATGATTAAAACACCTCAATGTCGATGTCAATAGTGTCAAGAACAAAAGTTCGATAAAGGAAAGGTAGACAGGGTACTACACATGCACAAGGAAAATCCTCTCCAAATGCAAATTAGAAGTTAAAAAAAGGGAGAAAACCATATTTATTTTCAGGAGGGCAAGCCACAGTGCTCCTTTAACATCCCCTGCTAATTATATATACTTACTCTGGGATCGCACAGTCCCTAGGGAAGGGTTATATTCCACAGCCTCACACCTGTCAACCATCTGCTTTGTCAACAAACAACAAACAAAATTTCAACATTTATAAGTTTCTACCACTTTTGCTGGACCCATATACCTATGTCTGTATCTATATCTATGTCTACTCTCTTGCCTCAAACAGTTGCAAAACTGTATCAAATCTTATTTGAGTGCCATTACTTAAATCACAGTTATATATGTTGGTTTCTTCCTGCTACAGACTTGGATCCTATAAAGAGCCCAAATGTTTTCTGTTCAGGCCAGTACTGCTCAGTGGAAAAACAGACATCTCTACCAGCTTATTCTTCATGTAGGCTGTACAGTCCAAACTTTCTAGATTTTCTAGCATACCTAAGTTATGCCAGTTACTCATTTTTGCTATATCCTACTGTTCAGCTAATACAGTCATCAATAGGTTTGTTTGCAAAATGAAAAACTGTTCTTTTAGCACTTTATTCTTATGTTACACATGGTATCCACTTAAACATTAAGCACTACACCCACTACATTCACATCTTTTGTACTATTTTCCAGTTGAACACTGAAATGAGGGAGTTTACTATTAATCTTTTCAAATGCAGCTAATGCGGTCACTAAACAAAACCTCCATTGCAATAGTAAAATATTGGCATTTCCACATCAGTAGCTATATATATATATTTCTCTTATCTTTCTATTGCATTTGCAGATTTACGGAACTTGTCACAGTTTATCATCGTGTATGAATTAGTGTTTAACATATAGATTCAGAAGAGGTAGACATCTTCTTCTGTGAAAGAGAATGGAATCTCCATACAACACTGTCCCTTGTGGTGATATAGTGGCTAGTTTCATTCTGTGCTACTTCAGTTCTAGAAATGTACATGCAGGTATTGTATAGGCATCATACAGCTGATGACTGGTTGCATTTTAATATTTCAACTAACAGTGTGTTCTCTTATCATCCGTTTCTCTTCAATTTCATGTCTGTCTCGGTGTGCAATGTGCATATCACTCACTTATTAAGCTGGCATTCTCATATTCCATTTTGGTTTTTTTTTGTCATATGTCCATGTGTGTGTCATGTGCTGCGTTGCCTGCAACAAGCTGTTGAACATTTTTTTTTATATCTTGTCCATGTTTAGCTTTTTTCTTTCATTTGCAGAGAGCTTTACAGATATTGATAATTCACACTGGCTTCTATGCATGTCTCTGGCTGTAGCTTTTTCAGAAGAACAGAAAATTAGCACAGCATTGTACCTTCATTTTGCATTACATGTAGAAATACTTTCCCCGTTATGATAGTTTTCTTGCTCCGTGAGAACCTGTTTTGTTCCACAGATTTAACCAAACCCCACAAAGTGCAAAAGCAGTATCAAAGCACATAGGACACACCGTCCTTCCATGAAATTCTGCAATGTAATGAAACACAGCAAGAGTACACATTGTGCTACCATAAGAATGTGGATGTGAAATGTGGACACAACAGTAAGACAGTCAGCATGAAATACACTGGAATAAAAAAATAGTTTTGCTAGAGATGATGCAGAAATGCCAACATTCACTTCATGTTCTTGTATATAAAATCACTCTGCTATATCACATTCATATATTTTGCTACATATTCTGCAGCAGTCACTTTGGTTATAATGGAATACAACATTGTATATTACAGAGGAAAACTATTGCATATTGGCTAAAGGTTTACAGCATATGCATGGCATGCTGAGTCAGTCTCATGATTCAGCTGGTCAGTAAAATTAAATGAACTGCACATCCAGTTACATTTCAGAATTTATTTTACTGCTTAAATTAAAGCTATTGCTGAACTTGAAGGCCATTCATTCCATTGCTTTTTGAAGAAGGTTATAAATTTAACATTGTAAAAGGACATATTGCTCTTCATTCCCTGTAGTAAACATATTCAGATATATATACAGACATTTACCAGTGAGCACGATTATTGATATCCTGCTAGAATAAAATTTCATAGAGGCTGATAACAAATTTCACCTGCCAGAAGATGTCAATAAGACCATCTTTCTTCAAAAAGCTATTTTGGATTATGTCAGCAGACTGCATTTCTCCACATAGTGGGAAATGCCTATGTTATAATACACAAAACCTGGCAGTTTTATTTATTAGCTTGTTCTGGGCTTTATATGAACTTCTTCCTTCCCTGGAAGACCTGTATTTGAGCATTAAGTAAAACGAGCTGCTATTACTGTTAATTTAAGAGCACGAAATTGTTAACACTAAACTCTTTCTATCACTCATAGATGATAGACAAAGTTAAAAAATATATATATAACAGATTCAAAGTGTCTCACAGCAGAGACTTAACATATCTCTGCATATGTAGAAACAAAATGATGCCATTTTGAAGAGTACAATATTATTAGATCACATGTTGTAATCAGCATTTGCAAAGAGAAAATAAGTCTTGATTGACCACTTCTGTACAATAATCATTTTCTTGAGCTTTGTGCAGGTATATAGCTGTTACAGTCAAGGTGATTATGGCTTGCTGTTTAACAGATTTAAAAACTTGCTGAAGATGATGATTATAATGTATTTCTTATTTGGAGAGCTGACTGTCTTATTTCTTTACCTTGGTCAGTACAATTGCTAATGCTATCTGAACTGGAAAGATATTTTATGAAATGGACAAATGCATTCTGAAACATCTTATGTAGCAAAACCTTAATGGGAATACACATTTCTGAAAAAAAAAAAAAAATTTGGAAAGATGATATTTTTGTTATTCACAGCTATTTTACTCAACAAAAAGTATGTAAACAGAAGGAAGCGTGATAGGCAACATGCATTAAAAAGCATAATGTGAATATTTAGGTGCTGCTAAAACCATCTAAAATTTCCTATATTGGGTAATGAAGTCATTAAGGGTCTGAAGATCTCTAGTAGATGCTGTCAGTGTACTTCAGCAGAAAAATGTCCAATTGCTTGGCAATGTACCCATCACCCCGATCTTATCTTCGCATTTTGAACAAAATACACATAAAGGTTCACTTAACCTCCATATGCAAACAAGAACAGCTGCATGCTAAAAGACATTAGACTAATTCCTATAATTAGCATTAAAGTGCTAGTTATGTCTCTATGTGTGGCGTATCTCTCATTTAAACAGAGCAAAGCTATATCCCAGTTTAGGTCAAAGACCATGAAATTTTAAGAAACTGATGTCACACAAGGTTATTTCCCTAGCAACATTGCAGCACTCCACTCTTGATTTTAATGTGATAGCCTAATTTAATGACCTTCTTTTGTCAAAATAATGAAATGCATATACCCTGTTGTTAAGTGGAGAAAGGGCTTTCCTGAAATAGCACAACGTGGATGCTGATGAGTGTTACTGATAGTTTATATTTGGCTCTGTTTTGGATCCCAGAGACTGTATTTTTCATGCATTCCTTATCAAACTGGATGATCATTAAAGGAACATTTGTTCTAAAGGTCACAATTAGGGAAGTGCACCATACATTTAAGAACTGATGTAAACAACTTGTGCTTTAAAGTGGAAAAAATGATCACGATATAAGATCTTAAACTAATCTTCTCAAGAGACTGATAATATGAGATGGCAAATTACCACCCCCTCCCCATAAACTATGCTCAACAGTATATTTTTATATATGCAAGCTATTTATTTTCTAAATCTGCAGCTTTAGCATCTAATAAGGGAGTCTGGTTTATACAAGTTGTTGTAGAATACTGTGCATGTGAATAAAATTAAAGTTAGCATCACGGTGTTGTTCTCATTAAGTCCAGCAGTTAATAACTCTGCTCTGCTCATCTGCCAATGTACTGCTTCCTCTTTCCCATACCTGCAGTCATGTTTAGGGTTAGACGGGATTTAAATAATTATAGCAAGGCAGGTAAAGTATACACTGGTGAGTATGTGTCAAAGTCTCCAATTTCTTCTTACATCTTGAAGTAAACAAAGCTGGTTAATTCCCCAACATGCGTTCTGCAGTTGAAGCCTTGTTCACTTCTGGACAGATGTACAGTCAAAACCGGGTCTTGTATTGCCATCTTGCTTAAGATTGTTGGTTAAGAGTCATTGTCCCCATCAACCCATCAAACATTTTCTTTGTTGACTGCTGAACTTTGCTTCTTGTCAGCTCAGGTGAGACTAGAAGTGATCAATCCCAAAAGCCAGTGTAGCCAAGCTGTTAAAGGTATGAAAGTTCATGTCTGGTGTTTTCACTTTTGTTGGTATTGCTGCCATGGAAAGACAGCATGTTGTAGTGTAATTTGTGATAATATTTAATACAAGGTTTGTCATATCTATGTATACTATAATAATGAATGGTTATTTTTGTGTATGATTTTAGTGTAGCAGTAGCAGCAGGAAAAAAAGAAAAAAAAGTCCAAAAAGGCATGTACTATCATTAAGAACCCATAGTCCACTTTTTTTTACATGGGGTTAGGGTGTTGTGTCACCATTTGTCATGTCTCTCAACTCAAAGTTACTTTCCTACACTTTGCAACAGTCCTGCCTTTCTCTCTCAGTTTTCTTCTCATGCAATCCATCCATCACTTTGCTGTATGCCATTATTTCTTCTTGCTTTCTTCCTGTATCTCCCAAATCACCTTTACTAAATCATCCTCTGCCTTTCTGGACATGGCTGACCCATGATAATCTTTTCTCCTGCTCATCACATGTACTTGTGAAAAGCAATAAGCACGTGGAACAGACAATGCCACAGAGAGATAAAGAAAGTTAGAAAGAGAGAGAGAAAGAGAATCACATGAGAGAGAGACAGTGCGTGTGCAATCAGTACAGACACTAGCTGTGTACCATCAGAACTGTTATCCTCCCTGGGCTGGTTTACTTCTTTCCAAACACAAATAACAGTTTACAGGAGTAAGGCATGTGAGCATATGTGAGATGTTCTGGGAAAACTGTTCATGAGATGGTTTTGAGAATTACTCTTGATAAAAGAATTTGCACTACTGTAATCAGTGGCATCACATTCTATGTGAAACAACGTCAGAATAATACACAGACTCTTCTTCAGACATAGGTGGTTACAGACCACAGTAAGTGGCAACACTGTTGTCACTCACAATGCATGGCTGTCTTTGACTACTTCAAGCTAGAACTACTGGAAGCTTTTTTTATAAATACAAGTGTAGCCAGTGCACTGACGATAACACATATATAAACAACTGGATTTACTTTATGAAAGTCACATAAAAGGGTTAAGAATCTGTTCCCTCTTCTTACACTCACATATCATTGCATCTGTGAAATAGTTGTTTAATACTGTATCATTTTTGCAGCTAAAGTAGAGCAACTATTTCCTTTATTATATACATAAACCATACTCTGATTTTTAATTTGCTATGATAGCAATATGTTTTAAAATTCATGTAAAAGGTAAGAAAAAGAATATACATATGTAAATGCTTGGCTAGGCTTGTAAGGCCCTCAGGGCTAATAGCCAAGCAACTTCCTATGATCGTGTGTGTGTGTGTGTGTGTGTGTGTGTGTGTGTGTGTGTGTGTGTGTGTATATATATATATATATATATATATATATATATATATATATATATCTATATATCTATATGGGTTCATGTCAGTACATCGACAAGTCGGAAGATCGACATCCACTCCACCGACACATGAAATAATCGAAACCGCAAACATGGACATTTAACAGGTAAGAGGTTTACATTTTGCTAATCATGCCTACCACACATGCATAACACTGCCACACTTACTAAAACATGGTAGGCATGATTAGCGAAATTAAAACTCTTACCTGTTAAATGTCCGTGTTTGCGGTTTCGATTATTTCATGTGTCGGTGGAGTGGATGTCTATCTTCCGACTTGTCGATGTACTGACATGAACCCATATATACATATATATATATATATATATATATATATATATATATATATATATATATATATGGGTCTACTTCATTACAACAAAACCTCACAACACCGAAGACCAAAACACCGAGACCAAAACAACGAATCCCCACAACACCGAAAACCACATAAGTATAACACACACAAAAAAACATACACAAATACATACACAACTTCCCCAAACTACCAACCACACCACCCTACACTACAAATAGGCAGGAGGGCAAGCCTCACTGCACCCCCCACACCCCCCTACTTTAATATTCTAACTCCGAGATCGCACAAACAGACACACAAGGCAAACTCACACCCACACACTATAGTCCCTCACACACACACACACGCACACAAAACACACACACACACACACACACACACACACACACACACACCAGTCACAACACACACTTACACACAGCACTACCCCTCACAAATACACTTACACATGCATACTCACCCACAGTGGAACACCAAAAGCTCTAAATCAAAATCACGTAACACCGGGATTTTGAATTTCGCGCTTTTCGGTGTTCTGCAGTTTCATTGTTTTGGACTCCTTCAAAACACTTTTGATGTTCTGGTCTTTCGATGTTTTGAAGGAGACCCATATATATATATATATATATATATATATATATATATATATATATATATATATATATATATATATATATACATATATATATTTTTTTTGTGTATATATATATATATATATATATATATATATATGGGTCTATCTGAGTTCATCGACACTTTAAAATACCGACAATGGATTAACCGACACGAGAATGTCGAAAGTCACGTCACCGACGCCAGAAGATCGACGAGGCAGAAGACCGACGGAGGAAGACACCGACGCTGAGAAGCTGTGATGGGGTAAGGGTGCGAGTAAGGTAAGTGTGCGATGCTGGTGTTTAGTAGGGGTAGGGGTGGGATAAGTGAGTTAGGGTTAGGGCGGGTTAGGTGAGTGTGCGAGTAAGGTAAGTGTGCAATGTTGGTGTTTTGTAGGGGTAGGGGTGGGATAAGTGAGTTAGGGTTAGGCGGGTTAGGTGAGTGTGCGAGTAAGGTAAGTGTGCAATGTTGGTGTTTTGTAGGGGTAGGGGTGGGATAAGTGAGTTAGGGTTAGGGCGCGGGTTGGGTGAGTGTGCGATAGTGACGGACCTTAGGGTAAGGGTTTGGGTCAGGGTTGTGGTTAGTTGTGTATGTATGGGTTAGTGTTTGTTTGTAAGGATTTTGGTGTGCTTGTGTTGTGTGTGTGAGTGTTGGATAGGGGATGTGTTTTGTTTGTTGGTATGTTGTGTCGGGTGTATGCGATGTCGTGTTTGTGAACTGTCGATCTTCTGGCGTCGGTTAAATGAGTTTCGTTGTTTTGGTGTCGGTTAATTCGTTTTCGGTATTTTAAAATGTCGATGAACTCAGATAGATCCATATATATATATATGTGTGTGTGTCCTGTAATAGAGGCACATGGGATATATGCAAATGACCCCTTAAGCTCATTATGTGTTTCAGCTATATGGCTTCTAAATGTCCATGAATTTTTACTTTTTCTTTTTAAGTCTTTATCAATACATTCAAATCAATAAAGTCAAATCCCACTAGCTGTGGTCGTGCATGCTTTGGCCTTCTGATGACCATGTCAGCACAGCATAAATGGACTGTGTGGCTATACCTTAGAAACACAGAGTCTTTACACCCAGCTTGTGTCCATAACCATTAAGCTGTCTGCAAAATATCCCAACTTATATCCAAACCAAAGAACAAAAAAGTCACACAGACAAAACAATTAGTAAAAATACAAGAAAACGTTTTCATTGTGATACCTTAAACCTCATGTAATAGAGGCCCATGAGGTATATGTAAATGATGACACTGCACTATATTTTAGTTGAAAACTTGACAGGTGAGGCAACAGCTTGACAACAGGTTCTTTACCCATCAATTCCTGCAGCAAACCCATTTATGAGCTACAATGCCCTTGATAAGCTGGAGCACTGTAACATTTGATGGTGTGTAGATTATTTACTCTGCTCCATATGAAGGGTTTAATAAGTGGCATTCATATCAAATGAATGAAAATTAACAATGAACCACTATTTGTTAAAGGAGAACTGCACCCAAAATCTTGAAAAAAAGATATGTTTTCATCAGATCTAGAACCTTCTGCACTACTGTCTCTATATCAAAGTAAGTGGCTACTATTATTTTCTAATTTGTTACACTCCAAATGACATGTAAGGAGGCTTCTGTAGATAGTATGATTTTGTCTTATAGTCAATGCCAACGCCTCCCTGATGTCATTTTAGAGGGACAGAAATAAATCCTTATGGTCAGGGGATCATTTACTCTGGTTTTCTCTATCATCAATAAAAAAACATTGCTGTGACTGCCTACTTTTTACTGCCAGCATCATTCCACATCTTCAGTTACTTTGCTTCCTTTAATTTTCATTAGTGGCCATCCCTGTTACAGTATTTTATGTAATGCTTGAATGACAGGCTTGAAAACGTAGCTGAGTTAATTCTTCTTTCCAAATTAATAACTGTAGTTCAGTGTTGAAGTGTGATAAATCTGGCCACTATGATTAACAAGTGTTACTTAAGCTGAGATGGTTTGTGTCACATTCACAGTTTTAAATCTGTTACCAGATGTGCAGAAAACTGGATCACTGATAGAACTCACCTAATCAAAATAGGGGAAGCCAACTTAAGCAGTAGACACGTGAAAAGCAGAGTACCCCAGGGATCGGTCTTGGGGCCTCTGTTATTTGGGATATACTTTTCTG